>NC_033622.1:6577231-6596734 GCF_001540865.1 Ananas comosus
ATATATATATATATATATATATATATATATATAGATAGAGAGAGAGAGAGAGAGAGAAAGAGAGAGAGAGAGAGAGAGAGAACTAGCCTGTAATACTATTAATAGCACCAAGCTATTGATGCTATCAGTTTGTTAGTCCTTGGATTGAGAAATGTGCGGTTAGGATGAAGTGGGTCCCCTAGAGTTGAGTGGGTGGTTGATTGAATAGTATAATCTAACGGGTAAAAATAATCAAAGGGTGAAATCTAACGGCGGAAAATTTGATAGCACCAAATCCTTAGTGCTATCAATAGTATCCCAGCCGGACTCTATATATATATATATATATATATATATACACTACTTATAAAAGCGTGAGTTTTGAATTTTTTTCTCTTTCCCAAAATGCCCATCCCTATTAATATAATTCTAATTACATACTAATAATATTATTCATTCAACTTTAATGGAATAAATCACAACTGTACAATTTTTATTTTATTTTTAAATTATCATATCTCCTAATAACCGCCGCAAATATAATATCATATTTTATCACAAATAATATTCGCATTTCTTAAATATTTTCATTCTCACATGTAATATCCGCCACCTATATAATATCCAATCACATAATACCTTCCGCATATATAATAATTGATATTGATTTGAGATAATTATTAAAATAATTGTTGACACAGACATACCCTTTTTTAGTCGGAAAAAATATTGCATTCTATTTCTCTCAATAGAAAGAAATTTATACTTATCCAAATATTTGTCAACCGAAAGATATTTGTGCGTCCCATAAAATAATATTCCATATTTATCAAAAAAACGAAAATTTCTATGCAACAAACATTAAAAATATTTTGTATCTACTATCTCTCAATTAGCTAATTAAAGAAAATTAGATTCGAAAAAAAAAATTATTTAAATAAGCTTATAAAATCAGCTTTAAATTTTAAATTTGGTTCATAATTTCAAATGTGAATATTTTAATTCAAAATTTGAAATTAATTAAAATTTTAATATTTTGGGTGTGTAAACAGTATTTCAAATTAAAAATAATTAATTAACTTGAAAATATATCAAATTTAAAAAATAGATGGGATGATAAATAAATTAATGTCTTTAATAATTATTTATATTCAAATTATGGATTCAAAATTAATTTCAAATTTTGAGTTTTATTCATAAATTTAAATATGAATTTATTAATTTAAAATTTAGAATTACTTTAAATTTTTAAAATTTGGATACATATTAAAAAAATTAATTTTAGAAAAAATTTAACTGATAAATAGATTTATACCATCAATAAATATTTAAATTTAAAATATAAATATAAATTTAATTTAATTAAATGTTACGTGCATTTGCACGTGCACTATAACTAGTATATATAAAAGCGTATAGAAATTCCGACAATGACAGACGGAATCCAAAAAGGAAGAATATTCCCTACAAATGGTCATAATCAGTTTGTTAAAAAGTATCTTAAGTATAATATATGAACGGTTATGATCGACCTATTAAATCTCTACTATATATAAAAATCTATTCCCTATAATTGGTTATGATCAATTTGTTAAAAAAATATCTAAAAGAAGAATAATTATAATCAATCTATTAAAAAATAACATTTCTATCCATCTATAAATTCAATCATACGAACGATTATAATCAATTTGTTAAAAAATATCTCAAATAAAAATAAATGGTTATNTTTAACGGTATGGATCATTGATTTGAACGCCCTAAGATCGAAAACAAATACTATAGTACCGAAGCTCGGTACTATAGATAGTATAGTAGCCTAATTCTATATATATATTTGCTTTTTATATCCGTATCTAAAACTATCTACTTAGCATCAGTTAAATCTGCTACGTTCGGATTTGGCTTCAAATAAAAGTTTCGAGTATCCGTCTATGATGTCCTTAAATAGACTTGGTTGGTTAATTAATGGTTAACTAGTGTAATTGCTCGCGCATTGCAGCGGATATATATTGATCAAGTGAGAATTCGAAGTAATATTCTACAATATTATAAAAAAGATAAGGAATTAGAGACATATCTTTTCAAATTTATTTAGTTAGTTGAAATAGTACAGTCACACAAACTTTATAGTGATTAAATTCTATTATAAAACTAAAAATATTTAGGCTTCGTTTGGGATTGCGTGGAGATTGCATTACGTGCGGTGAGAAACGACGATGGAAAAATATTTTCGTACGTAATATTGCGTTCCGTATATTGCGGTTAGTCAGTTACGATATATTTTATGCAGTTCCATCGAGAACGCAGAAGCATATCCCTATATGCTTTTTCTCAACTCCATTCTATCTAATAGCGTTAGATCCACCTCAATACCAAACTAAGCCTTAATCTACTAAGCAAACAGGAAATAAAATGTACGAGGAAAATTAATATTATTTGCTTGCCGTAGAGATTTGGTCCATATTCAAACCACGGGCAACAATCATGGGTAGAAGAAACAGAAAAAAATGAAGAAAAAAGAAAAAAAAAAAAAAACCAGCCAATTTGAGGAGAAAAAATTAAAAAAATCTGTGGAGAATATTACTTTCATATATTGTTGATGAAATGATATAACTTATTTATTGTGAATAAAATAGATTATATATTATAATCAATATAAGGCTTTTCAAAGCATTTCTCTTTTTCTAAAACTCTAACTACTATAATACATCTCTCAAATTATTCCATCGTTCCTCTTTTATTTTAAAAAATTCAAATCACTATAATAACACATTTTACATTTAATAATTAAATAAAAAAGAAAAAATAAACGTACATACATGAAGGTAGAAGATGGTAAGCGTTGCAGGTACGAAGAGTTCAATACCTGATCAAAGAAAGAAAATGAAAGCAAGTGAGAACAAAATTCAAAAAAATTTAAAAGATAATGATAACATGAAAAAGAAGAGAAAAATAGCGAGAGAGATATAGGGAAAAAAAATAAAGAGATAGAAATGATAGTCCATCTTCTCTGCGGGACCCACACTCTAAAATTAAAGAGATGACGATCCATCTTTTCGGTAGAGTTCACACACCCAAATTGAAAGGGATAACTATCCATCTTCTTGAAAAAAATATATATATAAAAAAAATCTAGCCAATTTTTTAAAGAATAATTATAAAAAAAATTAATGGGACCCACAATCCGAAATTAAGTGTTGGGCCGTGTCAGCATAAGACTATGGGAATTAGAAATGACTGTCTATTTTCCCAAAGAAAAATGGAGAAAAAAAATAAATCTAGTCAATTTATAAAAAAAAATTATAAAAATCAGTAGGATCAACACTCCGAAATTAAGAGGGTCAGACTATATCAGCCCTATAGGAATTAATAGTTTTTTTATAGATAGGTTAATAAGTTAACACTTAATTTGGTAGCTAAATAGTAATTAAGTCAATGTGTACTGCATTAATTAAAAGTAGTGCACAAAAGTATTACTGGTAGTTCACGGGAGGAGAACAATAACTCCACTCTTCCCGTACGTGACATTACTTCCTCGCCTCTCAAGTCTCAACAACGTTCTAGAATAATATGTTTGAGAAGAACTAGAGCTTCAACTAAAAGTGTTTGAAAGAATAAAAGAGGAACTGTGTCCTTATCGCCCCCTTATTTGCCAACCGAACGATCGAGCACCATCCACAGTTAGCAATTGACACGCAGCAACCGTACTGTGAACGGACGGTTGGATCACCGACACAAATTACAGATTTTTAGTTGGTAGGGGTTTCTCGAGATATTGCGTCATATATATACGTCATTGTCATTGATTGATTTGTTGGCAAATATGACACATGAGAATTTTTAATTAATTCATTAAACAATATTCAAACTCCCACATGGATGGATCGGTAGATCGAAAAGGATCGATCACTTATTATAGAGGGGTTTTTTCTGGTCACTATATAGGTCTGCAGAAAATTTGTGTCTTAATAAATGTAGTTCTCATGATCAGCTATTGGTTATTAATGGAGGAATTCTATACTGTCATATTTTACACCACGTCATTAATAACAAGCTAATCATATTTTTTCTTTTCAAATAAAATTTTAATAAAAATATTTTTTTTACAATCATGATGGAACATATATTTTTTAAAAAATATTTGGTTAGTTTGTTACGCCACGTCACCGATATAACCGTTGTATTTTAGAATGTTTTTTTTTATTAATGAGTACCCTCCTTCACCAACCTGACAATGCTTTTAATGTGCATTTTGTTTTGTGCCCACTTTTCATGGTACGGGACGGCAACAACAGCTCCCGACGATCGCGAAGCCCGTGCGTCAAGTTCTGCGGTGGTTGGAGCACGGAGAGTGAGTGCATGGGGCCCCCATGTTCTCCTCACACAGCTGTGTAGGGATGTTAACATCGTAAAATATCTGATGATACCTACCATCCCTGTCACAAATAGTTAAAAAGAAACTTAATTATTCGTATTTAAAATTTTAAATTTTAAATTTAATTATTTTATATTTTCGGCTAAGTTTATTATTTTTTTAAGAGAAAAATAAATGAGTGAAGTTGTTAGTTAGTATGCTATCTTCGGTATCTGTTCTCATCACGTGAAAAAGATAGAAGTATCAAAAAAAAAAAAAAAATCAAAGAATTAATTTCCAAATTGCATCAGATAAAGCTAAATATTTTAAAATTTTCAAATATGATCTTGATATCCCCCTAACCATGTGAAAAGATAGGAGCGTACCAAGTTAATTGGTTTTGCTTTCGTTGGTAATTACCATTTCTGGTACTTTGTGGTAATTGTGTATGTGAACATAATTTGTTCTAGTCGATTTTATTTGAGCAATACTATTTATGCATCTATTCTATAGGTGCTGCATATTATTACACCCTAATATAAAAATAATAGAATTTATTGATCTATCATATCAACTTTTTTTTTTAAATACTAAAAATTGAAAAAAAAAATTATTCTAAAGATGTAAGAGATACATTCATGTATATATAGAATAGAATGTACAGATAGTATTTCTCCTTTTATTTTCTATATTTGGCGGACAACTTTAATTTATATAATTCTTATAATTCAGCTAGGTAGGATAGAATTTTAAATAGAAAAAATTGTTCCCAACTCCTCCTCCCCTTAAAATGGCTTACTTTCGACAAATACAACGCACTACTAGTTCTCAAACTTTTAATTTCGACATTCATGATATTCAGCAATGCTTTATTTTAATCCCTGAACTTTTGATAATATTTCATTTAAATCATTCTATTAGCGTCAAAATTATACCTTGCACCTAGTTCATCTTTTTATCCTTGTACTACGAATACAACAGCTTTTCATCCATTTCATATATATTTTTAATTCAATGGAACTTAAATTTTACACGGAGTGGATATATAGTGCTTTCCTGTTTTGTCCGTAGTCCCTTGGCTTATATAAAGGACTGGGAAGGAATATATATGGCATTTGTTGGGAGGAATCTCGAGATGTAAGAGGCCAACTCCAATAGTGGTGGGGTTGAGATTGAGTCTGTTTAGTTTAACATAAAATCACATAAAAAAATATTTTTGGCCAATTTGCATAAAAAATCCACTTATTTTGGGCTTTTGTAAAACCGGGCCACCTTTTTCGTTTTTACAAATTCGGTCCGCTTTTTCAGCAAACTGACCAAAATACCCTTATTACTTTTTCTCTTTCCTCTTTCTCTCTTCTCTTCGTTCTCTCGTTCTTTTTTTTTTCGCCGAAAAAAAAAAGCGACGGCCGGAGCACCGCCAAGCGGGCTCTTCTTCTTCTTCTTCTTCCTGCAGAAGCAATTTTTTTTTCTCTTTTTCTTTTTCTTCTTCTTCTTCCTCCTGCTGGAGCTTTTTTTTTTTTTTTTGTTTTCCTTTTTTTTTTTTTTTTTTCCATCTCTCTTCTTCTGCTTCTTGCTTCTTCCTTTTCTTCCTGGTAAGAGCCGGCGTCGCAACTAGGGCGACTTCTCGCCTCAGCCGACGGATGCCCGACCGCTCGAGCCCCGATGCCTGGGTGCCGCTCAAGCCGGGATAGCTTACTTCCTCGTGACACTCCCTCCCCCGACCTCGAGCCAAACCAGCACCGCCGCGAGGGCGCAACCGCGCGCCGGCGCGCCGCGTCTCCTACTATAGTTCCCCAGAAGGCGTCGCCAGAGCTACGTGCCCGACCATCGACCGACGCCTCTGTCCAAGCTGTGGGAAGCTCTATTCTTCCCCCCGCGACAGCCGAGCCCCGACCACGCTCGCGCTGACCATTAATAGGTGTAATGGTGTAATTACACCATTAATGGTGTATAACCATTACACCATTAAATGGTGTAAATTTCACATTAATGGTGTTAAGGTCACTCATTTAACACGCATTACTGAAGAACCGATACCGGAATCGAGCGCCCGCGCGAGACGCCGGATCGACCGTGCGGTTCCGCGGTCGACGGCGACGGATGAGGAGGCCGTTGCGTGCACTCGCCACCTCGAGCTCCGACCCGACCCCCGACCTCCCTCCCGCTCCGCTCGACCCCACATCCCGCCCCGCCGCGTGCACCGGTCCTGCCTGGGCCGCGGCGCCCCCCGAGCTTCGCGCACGGAGCTCGCTCGAGGCGCTCGGCGGCGAGCTTCGTCGCGCTCACTGCCGCGCGTAGCGAACGAAGGCCGCGCGGGCCGCAGGCGTGGGCCGGCGGGGCGCGCGTCGGCGTCAGCGTATACTATAAAAACAAAAATTTAAAAAGAACTGGTAACAAAACTGCATCAGCATATCTCATTATATAAATTGTTAAAGCATTGCAAGATACAAGTTTGAATGAAATGCAAAGCATGGGCATAATTAATCTTCTTGTTTTATATGCTAATAACCAAAAATTGCTGGAGTGAGGACTCGAAAAAAAAAAGATTAGACTTACGGAATTTATTAACTCTGATCATAAAGTTCGATTCACTAAACTGTGCCTTCGAGAAATATCCTACAGCCCCAACAACGCATGTGTATCGAATTCTTGTTCACGCGCCGCCGCGCCGCGCGCCCCACACTGCCCACTGGCCGCGGCCAACGCTCGCGGGCCTCGTTCGCTGCTTGCGCCGCTGCAGTGCAAGCGGCGAGCGAAGCCTCTGCCGCGTGACCCCCAGAGCACGAGTCTACCGCGGAGCTCGGGGCGCCGCGGCATCGCAGGGACGTGCATCTTGCGGGCCTGAGGCGTCGGGTCGAGCGGAGGCGGGGGAGTCGTGGTCGGCCCGAGCTCGAGGCGGCCGGTTGCAGCCGCAACGCCTCCCTCTTCCGCGCCATCAGCCGCGGAGGGGCGACGTCGACCTGGCGGTCTCGCGCGGCGCTCGCTGTCCAGGCTACGCCGGTTTACGTAAAGGTTAATGGTGCACCCATACGCCATTATGTGAAATAACACCATAATGGTGTAATGTTACACCATAAGGTGCTAATTACACTATTACACCATTAATGGTGTAATTTCACCATTAATGGGTAATGGTGCCCATTAACACCATTAAACTGGTGTAATGTAAAGCCAGGCGGTGTTCGGCTCGGATCCGCGCGGGGAGAGGAAGTAGAGCTTTCCCAGCTTGAGAAGCGTCGGGGTTACGGTTCGGCTCGTAGTCCGACGCGCGGCCTTCCTCGGGCAACTAGTAGGAATGCGCGGCGCCGGCGCCGGCGCCGGCGCCGGTTGTGCCCTCGCGATGGTGGTCGGGCTCGAGGTCGGCGCGGGGGAGGCCGACGAGGAAGTAGCGCTTCCCCGGCTTGAGCGGGGCGTCGGGGTCGAGCGGTCGGGCTCCGTGGCGAGGCCGGAAGTCGCCGTGCGCCCCCCGTGCTCTTACAGGAAGAAAAGGAAGAAGAAAAAGAAGAGGGGAAAAAAAAATGCTCCAGCAGGAGGAAGAAGAAGAAAAAAAAGAAAAAGAGAAAAAAAAATTGCTCCTGCAGAAAGAAGAAGAAGAAGAGCCCGCCTGGCGGTGCTCCGGCCGTCGCTTTTTTTTTTCGGCAAAAAAAAAAAAAGAACGAGAGAACGAAGAGGAGAGAGAAAGAGGAAAGAGAAAAAGTAATAAGAGTATTTTGGTCAGTTTGCTGAAAAAGCGGACCGAATTTGCAAAAACGAAAAAGGTGGCCCGGTTTTGCAAAAGCCCAAAATAAGTGGATTTTTTATGCAAATTGGCCAATATTTTTTCTAAAAAATATTTTCAGTGGAATATTTTTTATTTTTTGTGGTGTCTGGTTCGTAGAAAAAAATAGTTTTTTTATCAATATTTATTTAGTTGAAAGAAAAAAAAATTATATTCATTTCATCCGGTAGAAAAAAAAAATATATAAAAATTTTACATTGCTTGAGTTTTCGTTTTCTGTCAAAAAATAGCAAAAAATAAAAACTTCAACTTTTTTCCAAATCCGTAAAAATACTACTTTTACATGAATATTAATTTTTACGTCAAACCAAATAAATGAAAAAATATTTTTCATATCGAAAATATTTTTTCGGTTCGTTTTATACCGAACCAAATGCCCTGTGACTAATAAAGGCACTGCACTTAGCACTAGGTAAAAATTTTAGGAGTTAGACCGACCGTCCCTAGAGCAAGTGGCAAAGGGCTTGGTGGTTGGTACCCAAGACCCAAGTTCGAATTCTAGTTGATTCACATTTTCAGTTAGGTTTATTTCTAAATAAAATAAAACGAACCGGATAGCGTGTTATCTATCTCTCAAAAAAAAAAAAATTTAAAGAGTTATAATCAGAAAACATCAAGCATTTACTAATTAAAAAAATAAAAGCTAATATTTCTACAAGTATACATGCAATGACCTCATACAAATAATTAAAGGATAATTTCATAGATGCCCTTCTAGGGACTATTAATTTTATCAATACCCTTCTAAAATTAATAATATCACGAATGTCCTCCAATATATCAAAAATCATCATAAATGCCTTCTACTAGTTAAGGTCCAGTAAGGTCTATATGAAACAGAGTTAAATTTTCAAAATATCATTTTTACCCTTTATCTCTTATCAATAGTATATATTAATAATTTATTTTAATATTTAATATATNTCAAGCATTTACTAATTAAAAAAATAAAAGCTAATATTTCTACAAGTATACATGCAATGACCTCATACAAATAATTAAAGGATAATTTCATAGATGCCCTTCTAGGGACTATCATTTTTACCATTTATCTCTTATCAATAGTAGAAATACTAATAGATATTTCATGATAATTTTTGACCATTTAATATATTAAATATTAAATTAAATTATTAATATATATTAATTATTAAAAAATATATAAAAATTGTATTTTATATATAGTATGTTTTTGTATGATTTTGGTTTAGTTTCTGGCTTCGGGTTTCGGTTCGGATTTGGTTTGGATATACACCAAAACTATAATTGAATTTGAATATAATAGGATTTCATTTTTAACCTATAACTCAAAATATCCCTACTGAGCATCGATTAAGCTCACCCCATTCAAAATAGAGTTCAGATAAAATTGCGTACCTATATCAAATAGCATTCCTAATCAGTAATAGTAATTTTCAAATAAATGATAGATTTAATTTTTTTTCCTATTTAATAAAAAATAAATCACATAACTATAGGCATGCATTTTTTTAGGGATTGAAAAAAAATGAGAGTTTTGTTCACAAGTTAAAATATATTATATTTCAGTTTTTTAATGCATGTAATGCAGATAAAATTATAGAGAATAATTTTGGTCAAAAATTTTTTAAAAACTTTCAAGATTAAAGAAAGTTTGAAAAAATCCTCAACTTTTATTTTTATTTAAAATTTTAAACATAGTTATTTATTTGCTAAGAAGTAAATAGAGACACTAGTTTTGGTGAAATCATCAAAAAAAACTTGATAAAATTCTCATTTTTCATACGCTAAAATTAGTTAATTTTTCAAAAAACTAAAAGTTAATGGGTGTCAACTAGAAGAATAAAAGTTGAGGGATCTATTTGAAAACGGCATATAGTTGAGGGCGTCTTCATACATTTTTACTTAAGGGATAGTTAAGGGTAAATAGGGTATTTTAAAAGTTACCCATCTTTACCCATTTAATAACTATGGTAAAATTAACACCGGGGGTATTGATGATAATTTTCTGTGTTTACAGGGGCATATGATATTCTAAACTTTCTAGAGGCCTATATGATATTTTAGACTTTGGTAGGGATATATATGAAATTGCCCCAATAATTAAATAGAGATAATATATATAAGTATGTTGAAGGCGATAAGTAACCAATCCTTTGGAAAACCTTTTATATTAATTAGAGCACAAATTCATAATTCAAAATAGCTAAATAAGATAAATTTTATTGGTAGTAAAGCTATCATGTATGCTTCGAAAGTATAAATTTCAATTCAGCAAACACAATGACTCTCAGTTAAAGGAATTAGATTGCAACAATTACAAAGACAGATGCAGAATAAATTAAGCACTAAAGTCACGCTATGCAAAAGGCAGGTGAATTCGCTGAAGTTCAAAGAAGAATTCTCAATGAAAAGAAAAAATATTTTAAGCTAAGAGAAAAATGAGAAAGAATAAAGTAAAAGCATTAACAAATCAGAGTTAATATAAATTTGACAAAACAATCGCTCTTTAATTAGAGGACCTCAAGGTTAATCATCTTTTCTAGATGTATTCATTTCGTTAGGAAATTTGTTTGGTGCCGGCTTCTGTACTGAGCAGATTCAATTCTCCCAAAACTCAATAGCATATCTTTTCAAGACCGCACTTGTTATTTATTGCGCAGATTCAATTCTCCTAAAACTCAATATTCGAGGAATCAATATATTGCTGACAGAAATATGGGGAACTAGAAAATTCTAGCATACATGTCAGATTTAGAAACATGACAACTGAGATTCCAAAACTTGACTCTTGGAATAGTATTGTAGAGGTTTCGTTTTTGAGGAATCTGTGTAGAGGTTTCGGAACATAACCAGGTTCCGAAATGCAAACTCATGGGTTTCGAAACCTGAGCTACTGAAGGCTATGTGAAGTTCGTGGGAAGGTGTGTGCGGGATTAAGGAATACTTGAAGGTTTAATAGCGATTGTATACCTTTTTTTTTCTATAAATCACGCCAAAAGAGAGAACCCTAATCCTTTTCTCTTTTTCCCCGCTCTTTTGATCTTCTCCTCCCTACCCACTCACTCTCTTCAATCCCTTCTCCAACATTGTTGAGGGAAAGCGATCTTCTTCTCTTTCCTTAAGTTATCCATTGGGAGGCCAAGTTTTGGGAATTAGGGCAAGGAAATTTCAACCCTATGAAGCTATATTATAAGAAGAAACCCCAAATCCTAGGTGAATGGTGTTGGATCTTTGAAGCTATGGAAGATTTCATATTGTTGTCAATTTTGTTGGTGTTGATTTTCAAAAACAAGCTTGACACCCTAGGTTTCCATATCCATTTGGAGTAAGCTTGCAAATGACCAAGTATCGAGACTTATTTGAGGCTAACCTTGCTTTCTCTCGGTTTTCTAAGAGAGTAATCGATGTTTCTTGGTTGGTATCACAAAGATACGACATTTTCGGCTTCAAACAAGAATCTCTAGAAATTGATCTCCTATGTTTCTTGGAGAATTAATCTCCAATGTTTCTTTTAACTCGTTTTAGCGTGTGCTTGCCGTCTGACATAATTTGGAGTTGATTCCATTCGAACTGATGTCACAGCTCTGCACTTTTGTGAAGTTCCATCTTTGAAATGTAGTGTGGGAGGCCTGGTTCCGGAAGTCAGGAGATAGGTTCCAATAGAGCAGTGTAAACAACATTGGTATTGTAGAACCAAATTTGAGGTTTTGGAACTTGGCATCATGTTCCGAACCCTCAACAATAGGTTCTAGAACCTAGTGTCCTCAAAACTCAATTAAAGGGGTTTTATCAATATTTTTGAGCAAAAATCGTGTTTTAATATACAGTACAATCGATATGCTCTCCTTAGGTCCGAGTAAGGGCTGAGGAGCTGAGCACAAAATATAGACCACGACACCGAACATTCAAGGTGGGTGCACAATCCGAAGTGGATTTAGTGAAAATCCTGGTGACTTGGCTCCGTCCTCTCGTCCTTCTTTAATTTTAGGCTAAATTACAGAAAACCCTCCTATCAAAACGCAATTTTTCACTTCCCCCCTGTCATTTAAAAACCTACACTTTGCCCCCTTGTAAAATAAAAAATATGCACTTCGCCCCCTACCATTAGTGATCCGTTATGGTTCCGTTATAAAATATTTTTTATGCCCAAAATACCCCTCCGCCCTTTTCCCTATTGCTTCGCCTCGCCGCCTCGCCGCCTCGCCCTCCTCCACTGCCTCGCCTTCGCTCACATTCCCGTCCGCGCCCACAAACACGCCTTCGCCCTCCTCTGCCGCCTCGCCTTCGCCCTCGTTGTCGTTACCCACCTCTCCATCCACCCCCACCTTGATTTCCACCCTACTATCGCCGAAATCGAGGGGCGGCGAGGGTGCAGGAGGAAGATGAGGCGTGAACCGCGGAGAAACCGCGACCGAACGAGGTTGTTAAGTATTTTGTATTGGCAAGTTTCATGAATTGAGTCGGAGTCTTGAAGGATCGGTACATATTGTCGAAGATCGAAGAATCCAAGATTTCGAAGAAATCAGAAATAACTCACGACATGAATCACGATGCTAAGGTAAGGCTTTAATTCATGTTATGGTGATTCATACTTACTTATAGACATTAGAATCATAAAAATTAAAGTCTAGTGGATTAGAAAGTGCTTCGGAACTTTGCGAAACCCGAAATAGTGCAAAATCTAGAAACTGCACTGTGTACCGGTACAGAATTGAAAGTGTACCGGTACTAATCTGGTTCCGGTACAGCATTGACCTTGTAACCGGTTCTCAGTATTTAAAAGTTTTCTGTTCCGTCCTTGTGTAACCGGTAACAACTTATTTTAGTACCGGCACGCAGTGTAAAAATCTAAAAACTTTCTAATCCGACTCTAATTGATTCTAAAGTCTATAAATAAAATATTAGGGTTCTCTAAGTCATTGGACATCACGAAAATATATGTTTGAGAAACCCTAGAGGCTCGGATTTCATCAAAAATCTATTTTCTACAAATTAGCCTCTTTTAGGTCAATTCGAAGTATTGAAATTTCATATCAATATGTTGAATTGATCTAAACTTCGCTTTGAGATTGTTCTCTGGTTTTCATCAATACTCTAACAAGCGAAGAATCACCATAATCATAATGTTCTTCATGGACGGCGTCGTGGATTCGGCGTGATCAAAGGCAGTTCGTGGATTCAGATCGTGGGCTCGTGGATTCGAGTGGTGTTCGTGGATTCGGACGTGAGCGAGGCGTTCGTGGATTTGAACGTGAGGGCGTGGACAACCCAGAGGATTGCGCGAGATTCATAGGAGGTTAAGAGAGGTCGAGTCCGTGGAGTCAGTAATCACCTTGTAATTTGTTCTCTTAGTGAATTATTTTTTCGCGTGTTGGTTCTGTGGGTTTTTTACTCCAAGTTGGAGTTTTCCCACGTAAATCTTGGTATGATTTTTATTTTTCGCATTTACTTTTATCGCACTAAGATTTGTGGTTTTTGGTCGTTACACCTATTCACCCTCTTCTAGGTGTTTGATACAATCTAGATAGATCCTAGGGCTTCTCATAAATTTCAGAGGCTGCTATTGAGGAAGATGAGGGAGAAGACGAAAATGGTGAGGGACAAAATGGTCATTTTATCATCACAGTACACATCGTACCCCCCCTGTAAATATTTTTCATTTTACAATGGTGCAAAGTGTAGGTTTTTAAATGACAAGGGAGGAAAGTGAAAAATCGGGTTTTGACATGAGGGTTTTATATAATTTAGCCTTAATTTTATTGATAATCCGTGTAACGACTTCACCCACTACTACTAATAACTCATTGAGCCCTAAACTACTAACCCAAAATGCTTAAGCCCAACTATTATTACTAGGGTTTATTGTCTCTTATATTCAAATTGCAACCCCTTTTCTATCTAATACGAGGCTATTAGGGTATCATAGACTCTCCAAGTTTTGATCCTGCAAGTCCTCGTCAACCCAATCACACACATAGCCCAAAATTATTAAGCGATGTGAAGCCCACCTTACACTTTCGGCTGGTAAATCGGTTTTGATACCAACTGTAATGACCCGACCCACTAGCATTAATAACTCATTGGGCACTAAACCAAAGGCCCAAAATGCTCAAGCACGCCTATTATTACTAAGATTCATAGTTTCTTATATTCTAATGCGCAACTCCTTTTCTATCCGATATGAAACTATTGAGATTTCACAATCTACGACATTTATGAAGTGGTTTAGCTATTACATTCTTGTTGATGAGTATGCAGTATATTCGCTTACTCATGACAACTAAATAAAATGAAATGCTTCATTATGACACATGCACCATCTATTACTAACTTGCTCATGATAGATATTGGTAGTAACATGCAAGTTAACACATGTTTCATGTCATTGGTTGTCATTTCATTATCATGATATAGAAAGCATGCTAGATATAACCAATCATTCCTATGTTGTCATGTTGGGACTAGTAGTAGCATGCATGATTTATTTACTCGATGTAGTCTTTACATGCTGTAGAGAGAGAATGCTAATGGCATCCTAACATATTCATGATGGTGCATGGACTCGTTATGACTTGTATTAGTAAGAGCCGCCATGGCTATTGATCATAGGGTTCCTGTTGGACTTCCCTATTGCTACAAGTATAGTCAACCATGGAGCATGATTCGCCTGAGTCCCTTAGTGACAAGAGTGTCTTGCTCTGGTAGAGACATGTATTAGTCAGAGCAACCATAGCTGTTGATCATAGGGTTCCTGTTGGACTTCTCTATTATTGTAGGTATGGTTAACCATGGAGCATGATCTTCCTTTAGGGACAAGACAATCTGGCTCTGATAGATATCGAAGTTTATCATTGCCTAGAGTTGAGTTGCTTAGGGTCACCTAGGGCAGGGACAAGAGCATCTGGCTCTGATAGAGACTGAAGTTTATCAGAGCGTCTGGCTCTGATAGAGGAAGGGCGAGCGGGCGGGGGAGGGGGGGATTTAGGTTTGGCAGAAAAAATTTGATCTCAGATAGTAAGAAAAAGAGTTTGTTAGGTTCACTGGCCATCTGTTGCTAGTGACAGTAGTGGCAATGTGCTCAAGGAGGAGCAAGACTATCAGAGTTAAAAAAAACGGGCTGAGGGCTTCGAAAAAAAAATGGGACACAAGTTTATTTAATAAAACCAATTTGGCCCTCCTAAAACTTAAATTTGTAATATTTTAATTTTTATTATAAAAGACATATGTAATTTTTAAAAGTTGAGGGGTACCATGGCCACTGTAAGCCTCACCCAACGGTGTCATGCCTCGAGATTTTTTTGAAAATCCTTTTTAGGAAAGCTAGCGGAAAACGTGTAGAATTTTTTCTTTCGAACACCTTTGAGAACACCCCGCCGACGCATATAGACCTGCCACATGGACAAAGAATCCCTTGTATAGGTGGACAGAGTTTTCCTTTTACATGCATTGTCACGCCCCGGGACCCAGCGGAAGCCCGCCCGGCACGTGCCCAGACCCGCCATACGTCTAAAACATATAAGGCGTCTAAAAACAACAATAATAAAAGTAATAATAAAAGACATCTAGGAGTATCAGAGCATAAAAAATGTCTAAATGCTACAACAAGGGATAAGGATAAAACTGTAAATCCACTAAATAAAACATAAAGTGATNTATCAGGGACAGGTCCCCGAGAGTAAAAACTCTCAGGACTCTGCCAAAACTCTTGAGATCGAACTTTTAGGCCGGTATACCATCGACGGCCCTCCACCAAGTGTGGAAAAGTTCGGAATACAAATCGAACACTCGAACCTCGCAATTTGCAAAGGTCCAGTGTGCTACATGCATGGCATAGCAACTCAAAATGTAGTCAACCACACGTACAACCATACAACATCAATAACATAATGATCATATGAAAATTAAAATTCATATACATCAATTATATATTAAACATTGTTAGGTATAGAACTAAACTAATCCAACCGAATGATAGTAAACATCAACAACAGACGGATCTGGAACGCGACTATCTAGTATCATCCTCATGCACTGTCTTGACCCTTACTACCTGCATCACTTGAAAAATGGTGCGGGGGTGAGAATATGTAAACATGTCTCCCCTCTCAATGGATATCGCAAGCAGACGAAGGCGAGGCGTACTTACCGGCAAAGGAAGAGATAATTAAAGCAATGAACAGATATCGTATGGTCAGTAGAAATGAGAAAATAACAGACAATGAATGCAAAAATACCACTACTGAGCAGAAAACAACAACTAGGCATAATTAACAGGTATAATGAAAAAGTAGTAATAATGGCTTGGAAGGAACTACAACTTTCAATCGGCATACAACTATCTGCTATTGTAACTAACCATGGAATGTATCGATGCATGAACTGGATAAACGAAACCAACAACCAAAACCACTGCCGTATTGGTCGAAAGACCTCAGGCTAAACCACAGTCTACTTGCCCACCTAGCATATAACTCTAATAGGCACCTTGTAGGGCTCACGAGTCAGAAGTACGACCACTTTTCGAAAAAAAAATACTCTCTTGCGGTGGATCAGACCGCTGGTGTACGTGAAGAGTCTCACGAGCTATGGTAATCGATGCAATATGCTCAATGCCCAACATCAACATGTAGCCGGGAGAATAAACACAAGAAGTCACCGACCAATCAGGTCCATCTCTATGTAAAAGTGTCACTAATCATAAGGTCAACAATGCCAAGTCATGCAACAAACCACTAGAGATGTCATCGACCACAAGGTCAACTAATGTCAAATCATGTTATGTACTAGTACAAGTGTTACCAACCACAAGGTCAATTAATGTTATATCATTTACTATAATCATGCCAAAACAGAAGTTCCACTGACTACAAGGTCAACTGATGTCAAAACATACAAATGTAGATGACTATGAGTGTCACTAACTATAAAGTCAACTAATGTCAAATCTACTACGAGTGTCATCGACTATAAAGTGAACTAACATCAAGGTCATCTACAATGAGCATACCATGGATGACTCAATCAATAGGAACACCGCTCTACTATTAGTCATGACTATATAAAATAGGAGTAAGTGTTGAGCGACTAACTATGAAATCAAGTGGTGTACGAAAGCTCAACCAACATCAAGTAAAAGGAAGGAGATTACAATGATAGAAATCACCGAGCAGGCACCACTCTACAGACTTCGGATCGAAGTACCTTCATCTCCTGAAGAATAAAACCAGGTCGTCGACACCTGTCGATGTCTCCAGCCACAGTCCAGACCTATGCAAAGTTCCACCAAAAACGTAATTAGCTCAAACCAGCTAATTACAAAAGTTATGGTTTCGAGTGAAACCAACAGGCGAGCAATCGGGTTTTCGGATCCCGTTCCAGAGTCATCGAAAGATCGCTCGATTACGCTCCGACTCGTCGGAATGTCACCCCAACCCACGGGGCATTCCAAAACAAGTCCCACACCAAGCCTACCTCGTTCTCTGTCCTAATACATCAATTTAATACCATTGGGGCAGCAGCACAAATAGTGCGTCAGAAGAAAGCCGAGCTCCCGAAAATCACCGGTTTGGCTCCCGGGGTGCCTATTTCGGCACCGGAGCCACCCGCAGCCATCTTGCTATGACCAGATGTGTCATACTTTGCCCCAACACTAGCCAATAAGGCTACCACACCGCTACAATCAACAGCAATCAGCACGATACGAAACCGCTCCCGAAATCGCTCGATTTTTGCGTTTCGGGGTTCCAATAAACTCCGAAGCGTTCCGAGATACTCCGAAGGTCATGCGACTATCCCCGCTATCACAAAACACTCACTTTTGGGTGTTGGGACAGCCGTATGCTGAGTGGCATGATCCGGGTACGAAAACTCCAAAACCACCATACCAGATTCCTGAAAATCATAATTTAGCTCCGGAACCTACCTAGGGTGTCACGCCTCGAGCCCCGCCTCTTTGTTCGAATTCGGGCGCGCCGACAGACCGCCGAACGGACATAGTTTTCCTTATACGTCCAAGGCGTCACAATTATACAATTCACGAGATTCCAAATAGGAACATAATTCATACACCGATTACATAAAGAAGGCATCAAACATAATTTTTAAGCTACTACAAGCATTCACCACATTTCATTACATTTACATTCTTTTTGCTTCCAAATACCATCAACTTTATTACAATTTTGTTTCATTCTCTTTTCTATACCCTAAGCTATGCCGACCCAAGATACTTCTATCTCTGGTCTCAAGTGGTGGGGCGCTATCTATCGAGCTACGCCCTTTCCTCACGCCGCCGCGCCGCTCATATGTGGACCTAAAATATATAGGGGTGAGAACTATAAACATAGATCCCAGTGGATACGGCCACCCCGGGAAAAAGCTCGACTCACCAGATCCAAAGGAGGCAACATAAGCATATTAGTCCGACAAATATCAACATATAATTTATACAATTAATAAACATCATGCTTATGCCTCACAAAATGCAAAATGAAATCCATGCAAGTAGATCTACCATTTCTACTTTCTATTTCACAATCCATTGCATTTACTATCCGCTCCTAAGGTTCTTTTACCTTAGCCAAGCTATACCACCCGACTCGGTCTCGAGTCAATCAACAGCGGACTACCGCTCACATCTAGGCCTAAGGAGAGGAACATGCTATGCACCTCAGCCTTCAATCCACAAACCAAGGCGCCCGACGGGCCACGAAAAAGATGCGTAACGCCCGCGGTCAAGGATCCCCCAGTGTGAGAGGAACATGCCACGTACACCTGCAACCGGGATCCCCGATAGGGAGAGGAACATGCCACATACACCCCAGTGCACGAAGATTCTTCCGGTGGGACAGAAACATGCCACATGCACCTGCGGTCAAGAATCTTCCACATCACAAACCTCGAAGTTCTTGCGGTGGGAGGAACATGCTGCATGCACCCACGGCCAAGAACTGTCGATAATCACATGTCCTGGGATTCCAGAATCCACTTTTCAAGTCTCAATGGTTGGTCACATACCCTATGTTATCAACTTCTCTAGATTCATAGTCACATGTCCAAGTGGTCATTCTACTACTATAATCAATAACCTAGGTTCAACCACACTAGGTACTATGTCATTCCCACCTAGGTTCACTCGACTTTAGGTTCAATGTACGACCTATGTTCAATGACACTAAGTTCAATGTCCAGTCATGTTATTCCTTTCTATCCTAGTTGTCCGCACCTAGGATTCATAATTTTATGACATTTAGTCCTTGATTTCACACTTGTCGAGTTCTCTAATTTTTCTAGAGTTCATCAACCTATATTCAATAACCATACCTAGGCATACATATATATATATATATATATATATATATATATATATATATATATATATATATATATATATATATATATATAT
>NC_033622.1:6596746-6599489 GCF_001540865.1 Ananas comosus
TGACTCTATATATATATATATATATATATATATATATATATATATATATATATATATATATTATCCTATATGTTCCATATGTCTATATTCTTATCCAATGGTAGATAATTTATCCTAAGTAGCATATAATCTATGCCTACTCATTTAACCAATTAATCTACCATTATATGCATGCATCAACAAACAATACCATACTTCACACTTTGGCATGGACGCGACCCAGTCACTTCGGTGAAGCACAACCAACCTTACAAGCTCCCTAATTGCTTGTAGACACTTGCAATTAGGCCAATCTCTTGGATCTCCAAGCTTGCTTCCAAGCTTCCTTGCTCTAGACACGAGATCCATTCGTTACCAATTCGAACCACTAAATGATTTTTGCCTTTGAAATCAAGTGGCCTCACATGATTTTCTAACCCTCAATTAGAGTTCAAAAGGGTTAAAATAATTTTTAAACCCTCTACTAGCAAACCCCACTTTCAACCTATGGTTTTCCCAAAATTAGGAAAGAAACCCAAATCTCATGGAAAATCCCACTATTCGTGGTCTAGATTTACCTAGGGTTTACCAAAATCCTAAATTCAAGGATCAAACACAAAACCATAATCTCATCATCCAAAACAAACCTCAAGTCGGAAGCATTCTGAGCCACCAAGCGCCCGAGAGCTCGATTCACCGCTCCGCCAAGCTTCCCGAGTTCGATCTTTACCAAAATCTCCTAGTTGGAGAGGATGAAGAAGAGAGTGAGAGAGATTTCCCCTCTCTCTCTACATGCACGTGTGTGTGTGTGTGTTCTACAGAGAAGGGACTGGGGACCCCTTTTTATAAGCCCCAAATGAAATTACCATATTACCCTTCAAAAACCGCACTCTGCCAGGCTGAGTACCAGTACTCAGGTTGGCGTACGGTACTTGGGGAGCCAGTACCGGTACTCAGTTCTCGGTACCTCAGAACTCGAACATTGGATTTTCTATTTTCTACTGCGTAACGGTACTGAATTTTCAGTACTAGCACCCAATACAATTTTAGTACCGGTACTCAGGTTTGATTCCTCAAAACTCGAGAGCTCGAATTCCACATTTTGTACACAAAATCTGCAACTTAGACAAATTTCAACTTTCCGGATCCGTTTTCGCGTTTAGTTTTTGCCGAGAACACTCAAATGCTCTCCAAACCTTGCTGGAACTTATTTAATTAGCTTTTTAAGCTAATCCCCATCGGAACTTCATAATTGTAGAAGTTCGGTATGTTACATAAGGTCTATTGCTGGTCCATGCTTCACACTAGTAAGATCCCAGCTAGCCAACGAGGCTTCCCTACTGCCGCAACTAGCAGCGACCACCCACTTTGCTAAAACGGAACTGAAACGCATATGAAAAATGCACCTAAACACCGATTCGTGTGCCAATCACCTTGAAATCCCAATTGAGGGATTCTAGGACCTCAAACATCGAGTTCAAACTATTCCAGCAAGATTCCATGCTGTCCAGGACAGCAACCATGCAAAAGAGGTCGCTGCGGCATTCCGTCGAACACCAAACGGGCGATAAATACAATAGTAAAGCAGTGTTTAGGGCCATACCGCTGATTCCGTGACTTCGGAATTGGAACGAAGGCACGGTCCAGAAGGTCTCGACATGCTGGATACCATGCTCGCTGTTCGGAGCACGCATGACTGCCGAGGAAAGCGGCGGAGTTTCACCAAGTTCAGCAACTGAGTGGCTCCGGAGGCAAGGAAGCTAAAACACAACGACGGCGGGTCGCCAGCCACAACGGAGGTGAACACGGTGTTCAACGGGTGACGAGAATTGCTGTGCTCACTTTCGAATTGAATAGGGAGTGTTGGATCACCATGAAAAGCGAAAGGCGCACATTTGAGCCCTAACTCAAAGTGCTGGGAGCCAAGGGGTTCTAGCCGGCTGCCAGCGACCTGTGGGCGCGTGTGCCGGCTGGAGTCGACATCGGAGGGGGAGAGGAGCCCCAGGCTCCCCTCGGCCGGCAACCAGGAGCGACGCAGTGACGGCGGGTGAGGCTTGGCAAGCACAAATGCAGGTTGGGCCGAGCCCTGCAAGGCGGCGGCCGAGGGAGGCAAGGGCCAACGGCGGCGGTCCTCTGGGACCGGAGGGAGGCAGCAGAGAAGCTGCGATGGTCCAAGTCACAAGAGGTAGCCGTGCCCCTCTCTTACTTAGGTTCTAGTTGGAACCCGAGCATAAGGGCAGGGGCGGCCATGGACTGGGCCACCGTAACCAGTAGGGACCAATGGCAGCGCGGCAGCGGAGGAGCGGCACCGGCCAGATCTGGATAGATCTGGCTGAGCTCCCTACTAACTCAGGCTCCATGTCACGCCCCGCGACCGCCGGCCTATTTGGCCGGGTCGCGGCGCCGCAACAGATAGCCGAACGGACAGGATTTTTCCTGTACTGCAGACAGAGTCTCCCCTGTACGTTCAAGGCATAGGAATCAATACAATGTGTGAAGTTCCAACCAGGAACACATTTCAATCAAGATTGCATAATGGAAGGTATCAAACAACATAAACACATCCTATATTATTACATTCATTCATATTCATGCATTTTACACCTCAACTACCATTCCTTTTTCATACAAATGCAATCTAAATTATTACAACATTTATATCTTTAATACATCATGTTACATTGTGTTCTTTTCATTTCTTTAACCCCTAAGCTATGTCGACGGGGTACTGCTAGCTCTGGTCTCTGGGGTAGGGCGCTATCTA
>NC_033622.1:6603381-6643823 GCF_001540865.1 Ananas comosus
GAGCCGATCGTCGATTTGGAAGCCGCATCATTAAAAACAACTTGGTAGCACGGAGGCCTCCGTGCTACCGATAGTATACCAGCCTAGCGCTCTCTCTCTCTCTCTCTCTCTCTCTCTCTCTCTCTCTCTCTATATATATATATATATATATATATATATATATATTGAAAAAGGGAGAGAGAGATCATGCCAGCTGCTCCTTTCCAGCCAAGGGATCGCTGGCGGCGGGATAGGGCGGCGCGGTGACTAAGTGAGGTGGTATCAGAGTGTAGAAGCGGTCTAGATGGACCTAGGAGACCCTAGGATGGTAAACCATAAAGATTTAGGCTCATGAGAGATGAGAACTTTTGACGCGTGGCGTAAGATGAATTGATTGGGTCGTGTATTGATATGCCTCTGAAAGGATGTTAGAGGTAGCTTCTAGAGAAGAGGAAGCTGTAGCAGCAGTAGCTCGGAGGGTGTGTCTCTGGTATAGACTCGGAGTTCCAGTTGACTAACAACAGTGGCAGCATGTTCATCACTAACCTGTGTGGCATCATGATTCAAGGTGGAAGGAATAGTTGATACGGTCTCAGACGGTAAAACAAGTGTATTTGAACCAACATCCATAGAAGGGCATGTGAAGGAAAAACTATAGATAGCATCAATAGTGGAAGGACTTTCACCCAGTAAAGGAGGATTAGAAAGAAAATATTGAAACATTTAAAAGTTTAAGGTAATGGAGGAAGGAGTTTCAACAAAAGTAACATGGCGAGAAATAAAAACTTTACCAGTGCTTGGATAGAAGCAGTGAAAGCCTTTATGTTCACCAAAAAGGCCTAAGAAGACGAAAGTAAGTGATCAGGAAAAGAGCTTGTGATCTCAAATATCCTAAAGATTAGGATAACACAAACATTCAAAGACTCTAGTAAGTTGCAAGTCAAGAGAAGCACAACCATGGAGAATGTCATATGGTGATCGCCCATTTAAAACAGTAAGAGACGAGTCGATTTACAAAAAAAAGTAGTTTGAATAACATCAGCCCAAAAATGAGTAGACAAGCCAACATAAAATAGTAGACTTCTAACAATGTTAGATAAATGCCTATGTTTTCTCTCTGCAAGAACATTTTGTTGAGGAGTGTATGGACAAGAAAATCGGTGAATAATTTTATTTTGTGAACGAAGAGTAGAAAACTTGTCATTTACAAATTCCGTATCATTGTCAGATTGAAAAAAATTTATTGAGCTGTGAAATATGTTTTCAACCATCATCTTGAACTCGAGAAATTTGTCAAAAACCTCATGTTTAAATATTAAAAGATAAAGCCAAGAAAATATAGAATAATCATCGATAAAAATAACATAATATTTGTATATAGAAACTGAAGGCACAGGTGATTGACATATATCAGAATGAACAATATAAATAGAAAAAGCAGACTGAGATTCCGAATCATGAAATGAGAGTTTAACATGTTTTTTCATATCACAAGCATTGTAGACAGATAATTTCAGCATAGAATCAGAAACAGTTTTATTATTTTTAATAAATGTAAAAAGAACAGAAAGACTAGGATGACCTAACCGTTTATGCCAGACATCTCCACTAAACCTAGATGCAACAAGAGCTACTTGTTGCCTATTCCCTACACTTACAAGTTTAGAAGAAATTGGATAAAATGATATTCCCAAGCTAGGAAATCGAAGAAGCTCCTTCCCTGGTTCCTTGTCCTTCACAAAAAAACCAGTAGAGTCAAATTCAAAAGGAGAATTGTTATCATGACAAAACTTATATACTGAAAGTAAATATCTCTTAATAGCAGGAACAATAAGAACATTTTTAATAGCAAAGGAGTTAGAAGATGTATGCAATTGAGTTTCACCTGTCTGAGTAATATCAATTAAATTTTCATTACCAACAAAAATTTTTTTATGCCCACTATAAGGTTTAGAAGATGAGAGAATAACAGTGAGACTTGTTTCAACTCTAGTATATGGATACCAGACCTCCTCACCGAGTTCGTGATGTAACACCAAAACTTTCTAGAACATTAAGAAAGACTTGTTTCCAAACACGATATGCGGAATCAGTGAGTTCTAATGGTATGAGAGTTTTGATGTTAACAATTAGCAAATTTGAGGTAGAAGAAGATATATTTGCCACCTTAAGAAAAGGATCCACTACTAAATATGAAAGAAAGATAAATCGAAATATAGAGGATGAGAAATATGAAGAACCTTGTTTCTACCAAACTAACTATACCCAGCGCACAAGAGAGAAACCACTTATCACCAAGCAAGAACAGCCGCACCAGGGAAAGGACCGACCGACACGAGCAACCAGCGAGCGGCAGAAGAATAGTCCGAGCGGCACCGGAGGAGCAAAGATGAATCACAAAGAGGCTGAAAATACTATAGCAGAAGTACTGTAGTGCTAATGTAGCGCAGACTATAGCAGAAGCACTGTACCGCTAATGTAGCGCTGGCACTGTAGCAGTACTGTAGCAACACTGTAGCACTAACTGTAGTAGTACTGTAGCACCAGTACTCTAGTGCCACTATAGCAGTACTGTAGTGGAGAGATAGAAGTCCAAGGATAGAGGGAGATAGAACACCAAAAAAAAAAGAACACCTATGGAAGAATATGAGACTTCTGGTGGATAGTGGTTATAGATCGATTTTCCCAAATTAGGGTTCTTGCTCTGATATCCCCAAATTAGGGTTCCCGCTCTGATACCATGTAAGAAGGGCAAAAGAGTATACCCTCTTGGGTTGTATTAACGAATATATAAAGTAAAAGAGATTGTCTTACTATGGTAACAATGACTATTATAGTAAGAGTATAACTAGGATTACATACTATATAATTCTACTCTATAAAAGGCAATAATCCTACTCTATGGACGACAATAATACAAAGTATCCTAATATAGATAAACTAAACAAAATATATCGTAACACCAACCACTACATCTAGCAACAAAACCCATTTCGTGAAAACGGAGCCAAAAATCACGTATTTTATACAAGTAACCCACTGTTTTACATGTCGATCACCATGAAATTCCAATTCCTTGATTCTTGGACCTCAAACATCAAGTTCGAACCATTCATGAAAGAACCCGCACTGTCCAGAATAGCAATCACATAAAAAATGTCATTGTGGCTATTCATCGAACACTCGATGCACGACAATTAACATAGTAACGCAGTGATTAGAGTCATACTACCAAATTCGCCACTTCGGAAATCGAACAAAGGTAAATTCCAGAAGGTCTCGACATGCTGGACACCGTGCTCACTGTTCGGAGCGAATCTGAGCACCGAGGAGGAAGTTGGAGCAACTTGAACCAACTTGAATCGCTGCTTCTGAGGTCCCAGGGCACGACTTCACAAGATCTGTAATCGGAGGCCCAACCGACCCTGACAGAGGTGAGAAAGGTGATGTACGGACACTGGAGAGAACCGTGCTCTAGTATCAAGGTGTCCAAAGAGGTCGAATCAACCAGGGCGAAGAGCTCGGTCACGAGAACCCCCAGCTTAAGCTCGAGATACGTAGCAGCATGGCCGTCCCGATCGATCAGCATCCCGAGGATGGCCGGCTCTGGCACAGATGGGTGAACCTTCCAACCGGAGGGGGTCCAGACAAACGGTGGCCAATGAGAGAAGCGCAGCGGTGGCACCGTACTGTAGCTACGCCCGCAACCCTGCAAACTATGCCTATGATGAGCCTCCATGTCACACCTGGGCCCCAGCGGAAGCCTATCTGGCACGTGCATAGACCCGCCGTGTGCACAAGGCACCCCCGGTGCACACAAGGCGTCGATCACAAAACATTCAATAGAGATGGTAAGAAAATATTCCTAACATGGTAATCAGAGCATAAATGCTAAACTATACAATAAATCATCATTAACTAAACGAAGTAACAAGTTACTACAATAAGAAAACATCTATCACAAGATATACTTTAAGTTACAACAAAGAGGTACATTTCATGAGCATAAGGTAGCCTCTATACAAAATAGTCTAATACACCTTTTGGGACTATAACAAAAGAAAGGTATCCACCTAGGCAAATGTCCAAAAGGGCTCTAGCTAGTCGCAACTCCCTTGTTGCAGTTCCTAGCCTCTCCTACAGTGGAAGGCTTTGAAACAAAAACAACAAATACATAGGGATGAGAACTATTAAACAATAGTTCTCAGTGGATAAGTTGCCGAGAAAAGCGAATTACACCACTAGGTCAACTAAGGCAAAAGTAGAAGTAGCTACTAATAAAGCATGTATGAAATCAAGCATTAAGGTTTAAGTACTACTATGTCTCAAGATAACTATGTCATTTAACATGTATGGGATTTATGCTATCACTTGTATATGCATACAGTGTCTAGTAATTATGTCCAAATGTCATACACTAGCTAGTTGTGATGTCCAAAATTAAATGTATTTACCATTACCCAATCATCGGGGACTTACACAAGGTACAGTCCTGGCTTGTGCTATGCCTATTGGCCCCGTGGTAGTCAACATTCTCTCGCTAGGAATGAGCTTTTTCCATGGCAATCCACTTCAACGCCCAATCCCGCACGGGCGAGCAAAGGCCAACTCCGAAGTGTCGGCTTGTAAGGAGCGACCATCACAAGCTTGTGCAAATGAGTACAATGGCGAACAAGCATAATCAACCACAAAAGAATCTCGTTCGTCATGTCTAAAACATTGTATGTCAACTAACGACCTAGAGGTCGAGTACAATGTCATAATGCCAAACTTGGTTGTTCAACTTGATTAAGTGCAACATGCTTAACTCTACATGTAATATACCGAAACCTCGGTAGGTTATATCGGACTTTAGTCAAATTGACCAAAGTGTGGCGATAGAGATGTTTGGACAAAGTCCATTCGACACTCCAACAGTGTTGGAGGGGTTAAAGTTGAGTCCCGAATGCGATTGATAGGTTTTAACATTGCTCGAGGCGAAATAGAGCCAAGCGCTGCCAAACAGCAATCTGGGAGCTGCGTACCGGTGACAGCTCCGATGCTTACCGGTGCCCCGCAGCAACCCGAGAACAGCAGCGCTCGGGTTTGGGCTGATTACCAAGGGCGTACCGGTGACATAGTCTCGCGTACCGGTACCCCGCAGCAACCCGAGAACAGCAGCTCTCGGGTTTGGTCTATTGAACAGGGGTGTACCGGTGACGCGAGCCCGTGTACCGGTACCCAGCGCTGCGAACAGCAGGTTTAGTCTGCTACAAATAAAAAGAGTTGGACAGCTTGTTTGCAATTGTGGCAGCGTATAAAAACCCCACACCTCCTCCTCTCTCATTCACAGCCAAAGGAACACCCAAAGCTCTCTCTCTCTCTCTCTAAGAAGTCTCTCACACTCTCTTAAGGTGGATCAAGAGGAGGATTTGGAGGAGAAGGAGGCTAGGAAGTGAAGCATCTACTTTTTCTTCTTCCTTGGCTCAAAAAAAGGGGGCTTTTTGAGGTAAGCTCTATGAGCTTCCATGGTAGAACTCTAGGATTTTGTTTAAATCATCTAGGAATGGTTTTTGTAGCACACTGGACCTGTGCAAATTGCGAGGTTCGAGTAATTAGATGTATTCCGAGCTTTTCCACACCTGGTGGAGGGTCGTAGGATGTTTTCCGACCTAAAAAGTTTGAAAAATCTGAGTTCTGGATGAGTCCTAAGAGTTTTTACTCTCGGAGACCGGTCCCTGGTTGGGAGAGACCGGTCCCCCCGGAACAGTATTGCGGCAGCATTGAGGCAACCGGTCCCTGGCGGATGAGACCAGTCCCCGAGCGCGTCCACGCGGGAAGAGACCGGTCCCATGCGGGGAGAGACCGGTTCCCGAACGTTGGATTTTCGGGGCAGGCCGAGAGACCGGTCCCAGGTCGAGGAGACCGGTCCCTCAGTCCGAAAACTGCCCAGTCCGGGCTGATGCAATATTGGGAAATTGAGGGGCTTCTCTGGATTTTGTTGCACTAGGGGGCCTATATGGCCATTTCACCTCCTCTTCTTCCTCATTTCACTCTCCCCTTTGTTTTTAGAGAGAGAAGAAGAAGAAGGGAAAAGAAGGAAGGAGAAGAAGAGCTTGTTGAGGACTTGGAGCTTTACCTTCACCCTCTCTTCTTCCTTTTGGTGGGTTGGAGCTTGCTTTTGGAGCTTGGTGGTGGACCAATCTTCAACCCTAGAGGACTTAAAGCTTGGATTGAAGCTTCCAAGAGGTTGGTAATAAGCTTCTTTCATTAGATTCTTGTTTTGATGGTTTCTTTAAGATGAAACCCTAGAATGAGGTTTTAAGGTTAATTTTGGGCATTTTGGATTTAGGATTTTTGGAGCTCAATCTCTTGGTTTAGAACCTTCCTCTATGTTACACTGGAAGGGTTCTAGCTTTCTTTTGAAGCTTAAAAAGAGATTTTACTCTATAGGTGAGATTTTGGCCCTTTTGCTTGGTAGGTTAATGTTTGAGCTAGTAGTTGTTCGTTTACTTCTTGTAGCTCACTTTTTGTTGCTCCTAGGGTGCTAGGAGATTAGTGGACATCTTCGTTGGAGCAAACGAAGGATTGTGCGAAGTTCAGTCGGTTTGACCTAGCCTAGCATATGAGAAATTCTCATATCCGACGTTATATGCTTCGTAAAGTGAAAATTCATGCATTTTCATGATAAATATATTTATTGTGAATTTTAGAATGCTTAAAATGCCTACATTATATATAATGCATTTTTTCGGACCTCTATGTAGTAGAGAGTGGCATGTGAGACTTATGCATGTGCTTAGCATTCTAGATATGACTCAAGAGCATGTTTTATATAGTGAGAATGAGAAGGATAATGTGCATTTAGACATACCTCTCATGTGGGACATAGGACCATACATAATGCCATGGAGAGGCTTGAAACTTACACTATCAGCTTACTATTGAGTCAATATCATAAAGGGGCATTGGGCTTGTAATGTAGTTGGGACAAGTGAAACCTAGTGTCATAAAGCGGCACTAGTGTTGGGACAAAATTTGGACTTAGCGTAATGTAATGCCATCAAGAACATAGTTGTACATGATGCATGATTTAGTAAGCTAATGTCATAAAAGGGGCATTGGGCTTGGATTTGACGTAGTAAAGCTATGGTCATTGACATAGAAATTATTGAACGATTAAACCTCATATTGAGACATAGAACTAGACCTTCGGGTTACTAGTGACTTTTACCATGTTAGAGACATGATGATTGGGTACTTGAGACGATGATATTGCTTGTTGCCATTTGTGCTCATTCGCACATGCTTGTGAGGGTCGCTCCCTACAAGCCGGCACTCCGGAGTTCGGCTACGCGACTTATGATCGCTCGTGCGGTATCGAGAAGCCTACGGGGTCGGGAGGGATAGACTCATTTCCAGAGTGGAAATGCTGGAGCTACCACCGACACTTACGCGGCGCAAGCCGGACTACACTCGTGTAGGTCCCAAAACAAGATTGAACTTGGACATAACCTCTTAAATTTGAATCACTGCTAAATAAATCATAGTAGTTGGATTATTGGACATACTCATAGTGTGGCTTTGAGATATTGGGACATGTAGTATACTTGATAGTTTACTCATTGCATTATAGTATACCTGATTGCCATGATAGAGCATAAACATCATATACTGATAGACGGGTCATGATACTTATTTGTTGCCATGTTGGGACATATTATTTATGCATTGGACATTCTTCCTTATGAAAGAGTAGATGTACATCACTTTGACATCGTAAGGTTTATGGTATAGTAAGCTTAGGAAACATACATGCTTTCATATCGCTGTTATTATTATCATTATTGTTGCTTATCGTACTTACCCTTTTTCTTTTGGGGCCTAGTGGTGCATTGAGCTGAAGTCAGTAATTGCGCACTCGGAACTATAAATTATAGTTCTCACGCCCTTTTGTTTTATGTTTTATTTCAAAGCCTTCCACTCCGGGCGAGGCTAGGGACCGCCGAAAGGGTATCGCCTCGAGCTAGCTTGCTACCGAGGACGCGTTGATAGGTGGTCTACCTCTCGATATTTTATTTTGGAGAGGTTTTGAAGAGTTACCTATGTATAGAGACCACCCCACTGTGGATTTCTTTGTGATTCTTATTGTACCCTTTTATGCGTATACTTAGTGGACTACTTTATTCCTTCTCTACTTGTTGCTAGTTTTTAGTTGTTAGCAGCTCTGATATCTATAGATACTTGTTTCTTCTTGCTTTCGCATCTCTTTTGATGTAGACACCTTATATGCGCAGGCATATGGTGGGTCTGGACACGCGCCGAGCGGGCCTAGGCTGGGTCCCGGGGCGTGACAGTTTTAGATGGATCTCTAGATGATATTAAGCTTGTATTTGCTGATCTCCAAGATCCATATGGTGTATTTGGCTATAGTGCAATTAGGGCTCCAAATTAGGGCTTTTGTCATAGATGGGTTTAAATGTAAATTGACCTTGTAGAAATCAAATTGAAGGTATTTCTAATGCATTGGGAGACTCAGTTTGAAGATCCGACGAGTCTACATAAAGATATTGGGGAAAAAGCCTATTTTGGCTTCGTTTTGCCGTAGGCGAGAGAATAGGTGGCTAAAAATCGTAAAAATTGAACCGTAGCACCTTAGCAACCATACGAGAGAGTTTGTTGTCTAAAAATCACGAAAATTCTCGAATTTTCTTTTATGTCTAAAATGTCATTTCTTGAGCATATGTGTATATTGGGCTTCATGCATTGTAGGGTGATTGAGAGTATGTTGTTGCATGCTTTGAGTATAAATGCATATAAGATGGTTGTGAACTATTGAGAACTTGTAAAACCCTATGTATGCATGAATGGTGATAAAAACCTAGATGAGGCAAAGAATCTAGTGACATTGAGAACAAATGACATTGTGACATCAATATTAGTGTGGCATCAATGAGTTTTGAATGCTAGTGTTACAAGTGTGGCATTAATGAATGCATTAAATGTTAGAGATGAAAACATAGTGTGTGGCATTAAGAGTAAAAAATGCATGAGATTGAGTATAAAGAACACGTAGTGAGTGTGGCACAAATGAGAGTTAAAGAATGCAAGAAAATGGGATAGTTGACATTGTGACATAATGTGACATAACATCCTCATAGTTGAGGTATCCTTATAGTTAAGGGTTGATTAAGCATTGCATCCTTATAGTTAAGGATTGGATTGAACTTGGTATCCTTATAGTTAAGGATTGGATTATACTCACCTATAAGTCTTGGCTTGAGGGTGGTAGCTCCACCTCGAGCGATGAGCTCCTGAGTAGTCATCACTGGGTCGTAGTAGTCTCCCCAGAAGACGATCCTGTCGGGTCGTAGTAGTGTCACGCCCGGGTACCAGTGGAAGCATATCCGGTCGCGTGCACAGACCCGCCGTGTACACCACAACTCAAGTATACACAAGGCATCTACAAACCATATAGTAAAAGTATATAATTCTAACCAGATAATCAGAGCAAGACTTTTAAGTTTAAACTTATACAATCCAAACCTTAATACAGGAAATAAGAATAAAGTACAATTTACAAAAACTTAATATACATCTCTGTACTAAACTACGTAAACTGGTGGAGGTCGTCTAGTACACGTCCAAAAAGGCTCTAGCTAGCCGCAGACCCCTCGCCAAGAACCCTAGCCTTTCCCGCGGTGGAAAGCTCTGTAAAAACAACAACAAAGAGGGCGTGAGAACTATTAAACAATAGTTCCCAGTGGGTAAGCCGCCGAGAGTGGCGAAGTACACCACTAGGTCAACTGTGGCATGAGTAGATAGCAATAAATAAGCAAGTAAATGCAGATAATGCAATAAGCAATTACATGCAACAGATATGAAAGTAAACTACTCATGCTATTTGCTCAACAATAAATAAACATCAATAGATTGCAGGTATCAGTTATCATGATGAATTCTATCAATCATATTACTTGACAATTTAACCAAACATATACCAGATTGTATGCAAGATAATTCACTTTACTGAAATTACAGATGATATTATGTAATTACCTTTTTCATTAGCAAGAAAGAAACATAATGTCATTCATTATGTTGCTAACCAATCATGATGTCAACTTCTAGGTTATTCATCACTAAGCTCACTTTAGATGTCAGCTTTCTAGTATGTTCATTAATAAGTTCACTTAACCAAAGACATAAAGTAACTTTACTACTAAGTCCAACTAAGGTTAAAGTACTTGACATAACCGAATTTCCAACAGACTTACACAAGGTAAGTTCAAGCCGCGCCGTGCCTAATGGCCCCGTGGTAGTGTCCACTCCCCACGGCATTCCACTTCGGCGCTCACTTCGTACATTTGCGAGCATCTGTTGCTAAGCTGTTCGGGAGTGCTGGCTTGGGCGGGAGCGACCCCGCAAGCGTGTGCGAACGCGCACAATGGCATGCTAGCTGTAGTCCATAGTACCAATCTCACAACAGCATCATGTCCTTGACATGGTATCTCAACTCAAGCCACTCCGGAACACAGGGCTTGGGGGGCGCGACCCCCGCAAGCATATACGAAAGAGCGTAATGGCATGCAAGCTATAGTCCAGGGTACAAATATCTCAACAGCATCATGTCTCTGACATGGAATCTCAACTCGACCCAAGGTCGGCACTATAGTATCCAATCATAAGTCACTATCAACAACTTGTTGATATGATTCTACCAATAACTAGTATAACTTGACAAGTTAAGGCTTTACATCACACTAGTGATTCTATCATGCTATACCTGGTCAGTCATTCACAATCTCTCACTACTCCTTACACATAAGAAAAGTGGTTTACTAATGTTCTGTTCAAAGACTCATGGCACATATCCTGTAGTCCAATATAAATCTCTACTTGACTATACAAGTATGTTATCATATCCAAATCTAGTTATTTACTAGATTATATTCAGTTGAATAATCATTCAAGTTATACCATCATATGAAATTCTAGTTACTTACTAGAACATATACCATAATATAAGTCTATCATGTGAGAGTAGAAACTAATAGGGTAATGCAAGCAAGTAAAGCAAGCGATAAAATACTCTTCACATGATCTCTATGTCATTCATTCTACAATTAGAAATGCATATGCAAACAAAGGTCTTTACCTGATCTTTCAGAGTATCGCAATTATACTTGCTATATAACATTGCATAGCTCAATCCTAAATACATCAATCTTTTTGTTGTTCAACAGAACTAATTAGTCCATTCACGAATTTATCATTATATCCTCTTGGATAACATCAAGCTAAAATTTCATATGCAAGCTACTAGTATCATGAACACGTAGTACTTTAACATGTAACCATGTAGAGTGAACAAGTCATGAATCTTTCATTACAGTTTAAAGATGCTATCATATCCGATATGATCTACACATCAATGAATGTCGCAATGCCTTGAACTATACATATATTCACATGAATATGAAATAACTTCAATTTAGATGTCAAAGGAGACATAGAGGGAATTCACTCATTTCGGGAAGGTCAGACCCACCTATCACTAAACTCAATCCAGCCACAGGAAGTCCCGAAACTTAACTCAACGGAGCCCCAACTCTGCTGAAAACGAAACACGAAAAGCGTATCAAAACTACGACCGAAATATCCAATTTCGGCACAAATTGCACTTAGTACAAAGTAATAGTTGAATCCCTATTTTGGGCTAGTTTAGTACCTCAAGTTAAGCCTCTAATTGCTCTCACATATCAGCCAAAGATAATCTGAAAGTCAATCGCAGCCTCGCTGCGAACATTCGTCAAAACGACATCAAAATACTCGTATACTAGGTAATATTGTCGGAATCTTACTTAATCCAATTTCTAACTGAAATTTCAACTTACCCCAGGTTGAAACACCTTCTAAACCAGTCTCCAAGGTCACAAATTCAGCTCAAATTAATTTGGAAACCTGCTGTGAGCAAACATCCCAAAATCGCATCATGACTTATCGAAATAGAGAAAAAGCTCATTAATTACCTCGAAGGCTTTAACTCTGACTTTGGGGTGAAGAATTACAGCAAAACCACTCCTCAATTACTGCTTTAAACCATCTCAAACCAGCTGGTAGCAAGAGTCGAGAACCAACATAAAAAACTATCACTAATCTCAAACTAGAGAGAGAAACAAGCTTGTTTACCTCACTAGACTTCAATTCAGCTTCCCTGAGAGTTGGAGCTGTGAAAATACCTCCCATGCGAGTCCTTTCCACCCACTCGTAGCTGCTCCAAAGTCCACAAACCAGCTAGCGCGACGAACGGCGAGAAATAGGCGCAAATCGACGATTTCTACTCGAAGAGAGAGAAACCCTAGGAGAGAAAGTGGGGGAGGTGCAAAACCCTTCCTCTGAACTCTAACCTCCTCCACAATGCTCCAGAAGTCGTGCTCGGGTCAAATAGATAGGGATGAGATGTGAAATTACCAAATTAACCTTGCTGCCACGTTTCTGCCACTGTGTACCGGTACACGATGATGGCTGTACCGGTACACAATGCAGAAAATGCTGAATTTCGCCAGATCAATGCACTTTCTTACTTTTAACTTTCCAATCACCCTCTAACTTATCCAAAAACTTGTCCAAACCCTTTAGAATATGTAGGGCAGTTTCATTTACCATTTTCCACATTCGAACTTCGTAATTGACCAATTTCAGAGCATTGCAATAGAATAATGCACTTGCAATGCACTTTTCCATTTCCAGTTATCTGCTTGCTCTAGTAATTTGCTGAAGCCTCTCAACAATCCTACAAAAGTTGTAGAAGAGTTCCAATCACTATTCCAACCCTCAGATTCACAGTTTGCCGAAGTTCAGTGTATTACAAGTAGTCTCCCCGATGTTTGGGATTATGAGTTGGTGAGTTGTAGGCAAACCTACGGGTTGGCCATGAGATTGGATAATGGAATTGAGATCTTGCATTCATCATGAGAATTCTAATTGAGCATCCTTATTGTTATTTATTGTTCAGACATATTAACTGCATTTATATAGTTGGTTACTATCTATCTGTTTATTCTTCTATTATGCCTGATTTAGACCTAGTGGGAAAGTCGGCGAGGTCGGCGGCCGAACCCACTGGGAACTTTGTTGTAGTTCTCACCCCACTATTTTCTACAGAGCCGGGACTAAGTGAACCGGCCGACCATCGCGGTAAAGGTATCGTGCCACTGACAGTGACTACCCGAGATAGTTTCATATTTGCTTAGTTACATACCCTCTATATCTTCTTTTGTATTTGAAGATGCAAAATGTATAAATGAAGTTTAAATGTAAGAGAGCTTATGTTTTGGGATGACATGTGAATGTTGAATGCATATAAGTGATTAAAAGTTAATCATTGTACTTGTATGGATATTTAGTTTAGAATTTTTCACTCTTGGCTACTACTTGCCCTCGTGCAAGCCATGTATATTATGTTTCCGCTCGTGCAAACTATATACTTGATTTGTACTTGTGTTGAGCCTTGGGCGGATAGGGGAGGTGCTATCCGTTTGGCGTCTGTTCGACGTGCTCGAACCGACCAAATAAGCGGGCTCGGGGCATGACACTACATCTTATAATTAACATGCAATATGTCATGTTTTCCCACTAACAATAGCAAACAAAATTTTATTATTTTTCAAGTTCAAGCCCACTAGTTCTGCTAGTAATGTAATGCTCCAAATAATACTACCACACATCTCTACATGCATATCTATAATTGCATAAGAGAAACATGATATTATAATACATTTACATTGATATAATATGCATGTTATCATCATAACCCTCGACTACTAAGAGTATGCACAATTTCATATATATCATATATGCATCATACATCCAAAAATTCTATCACGTCATGATTAGTATAAATATGCAACAAATAAATCCTATAACAATAAAGGAGACATTGGGAGAGTTTATCCAGTTCGATGAGATCAAACGCACCGGATACTCTTCGAAACTTGTTCGCCTCCTCAAATAAAGTTGCTCACTAGACTTCTAGCACGCTAAGAAAAATTCTCAAAGGGTTACAAGCTTCTAAAAGGCTTACCATGAAATTCACTAAAAATCAAGTAGAAAATAGGTGAAAATTACCTTTGATCAAGTAGAAGTTGTCCAAGGCCCAAACCAATGCAAAGAAGCTTCAAATCCAACCTAAAGGAGTGTTCCACACTCATCAATTCAACCCCAAAAGCTCAAAATAGAGAAAACCTAAAATAAACCTTAGTTTCTTCCAAACTAGGTTTTCTTCCAAAATTCTTACAAAACTCACAATTAAAGGAAGCGAGAAGACTACTAACCTTAATAAGAGCTCCAAACCAAGCTATGTGATGCTAGGGTTGGAGTTTAATCCTCAAACAAGCTTCTTTCTTCACTTCCAAACTCCCTTCTTAGTCCAAGATACAAGCTTAAATGAAGAAGATGGAGAAAAAGTGATCAGAACCTAAGATTTAGGGGTTTAAAAGGAGAAATTCAAGAGAGAGAGAGTACTCACCTTCTCCTCTCTAGCTTCAGTACAAGAGCAAGCAAGTGAGGGGCTGAGTTATACCACATAATGTAACAATCTCCCTTAGGTCCCTCAAAAATCCTGAAATTGCATACTGCACGAAAATAGACTCTCTACAACATTGAGTACCGGTACATGAACTGGAGTACTGGTACTCGGCAATTCCGATACGAGGATCCAGTTCCGCAGAATCCTTACGTTGGAAATTCTGGTTTCTACTACGTTTCGGTACCCGCACGATGCAGTACCGGTACTTGGCTCAGTACCGGTACTCACCACATGGTTCCGCAAAATCCGTGAGCTGCCTATTTTGGCACTCTACTGAGTTTCGGTATCTCACACCAGTACCGGTACTCAATACCAAAAATCTGTAGTTTATAGATTTTGATGTAGAAAACCAGTTCTCGCGCGCCTATTTAACTCCGGAAACAGGTCGACACACTCCAAACAATCCTCAAAACTTTCAGAATAGTTCAAAATACTATTCCTACACTGGAACTTTGCAATTTATTAAAGTTCGATGTGCTACACTCTCCCCTCCTAAAAAGGAGTTTTGTCCATAAAACTAGTAGTCTTACCTCAGGTATCCATCTAAAAAACATAGGGGTAACGCACCTGCAGCTAGGGGTGGCAATCTAGCTCGCTGTTTGCGAGTTATCTCGTATTCGACTCGAAATGAACTTGAAATCGAATTGCTTATTTAGTAAATGAGCCGAACACGAGCTAGGGTCAGCTAGCTCGTGTTCGGCTCGATAACAGCTCGATTATATTTATTTTATATTAATATAATTTATATATTATATATATAATTATATTTGTACTATAAATATATAATACAGATTATTAATTTTAAATTTTTAGCCCAACTTCTAAAAAAAATTCAACTTATTTATAAAAGAGGCCCATAGACCTATTTATATTTAGAATTATTCTTTTCTCTCATGGCCCATAGCCCATGAAATAAATTTCACACATATTTTCCTAACCCTAAACCACTTTTTTTCACACTGCCGCACACACAGCCCCCTCTCTCTCTTTCTCTCTCTCTTAGTCTCACACAGGCACAGGCCGGAGGCCTCACAACTGTGAGCCGCCTCTCTCTTTCTCTCTCTCTCTGTCTCTCACACAACCACACCGCACAACCCTAGTTGCCTTTACCATTTGCACACCCTCGGCAGCGCATTCTTCACCGTTCGCAAACCCAAGGCAGCGAACTTCGGCGGCGACGCTTTCAACAGGTTCATTCCATTGATCTTCATCTTCTTTTTTTTCTTATGATTTTTTTGGGGGGAATGAGAGGGATTTTCTCTCTTGAGCTTCTAATTAGAAATTTTTTTTCTTTTTCTTATAATTTTTTTTAGGGGAATGAGAGGGATTTTCTCTCTTGAGCTTCTATTTAGAATCTGATATGATTCTTTTTTAGGGGAATAGGAGGGATTCGTTTTCTTATGATTTTTTTTTTCTTTTTTATGAGTAAGGTAGCATTATATAATTGAGCTAACGAGCCGAACACGAGCCGGCTTGATTAAGTTTTCGGGCCGATCACGAGCCGGAGTTTTCGAGCTCGCCACGAGCTCGAGCCGAACACAAGCCGACCTTGAAAACATTCGAGCCGAGCTCGAGCTAGGTCCAGCTCGCTCGAGTTCGGCTCGTTTACAGCCCTACCTACAACACATTGTCTGACTCCCAAGTGGTCTCGCGCTCGTCATGGTTGCTCCAAAGCACCTTTATATAGAAAATCTCATGATTCTGAAGTTTCTTTACCTCGCATGCCAAAATGCTCATAGGATGCTCCTCAAAGCTCAAATCCTCATGCAACTCTAACGGAGTGGAATCCAAAATATGAGTTGGATCGAAAATATATTTCCGGAGTGTGGAAACATGAAACACATTGTGTACCCCCGATAGGTTCGGCGGCAAGGCAAGTCGATATGCTACCGGGCCTACACGCTCCAAGATCTCAAAAGGTCCAATGAATCTAGGACTCAACTTTCCTCGAGTACCAAATCTCTTAATTCCTTTCGTCGGTGATACCTTCAAGAAGACATGATCTCCTACTTGGAATTCCAATTCTTGTCGATGCTTATCAGCACAGCTCTTCTACCTACTCTGAGCCGAAATCAGTTGCTCTCATGTAAGGTGAACCTTATTTTCTGTTTCCTATAGCACGTTGGGGCCCAAAGCTAGCTTCTCACCTACTTCACTCAAATGAAGGGGTGATCGACATTTCCTTTCATATAGCGCTTCAAACGGTGCTATCTTAATGCCTGCTTGATAACTATTGTTATAAGCAAATTCCACCATAGGTAGATATTGATACCACCTACCTTGGAAATCCATAACACAAGCTCGAAGCATGTTCTCTAGGATCTAGATAGTGCGTTCTAATTGTCCATCACTTTGAGGGTGGAACGCGGTGCTGAAATCCAGTCGAGTGCCTAGCGCTTCATGAAGACTTTTTCGAAAGTGCGACACAAATCTAGGGTTTCGATCCAATACAATAGATATGGGCACTCCATGAAGTCGCACAATATCATCAAGAAACATTTGTGCGAGCCTCTCTCCCATCCAAGTAGTGTGAATAGGAATAAAATGTAAGTAGTGTGAATAGGAATAAAATGTAAAGATTTAGTTAACCTATCCATAATTACTCATATAGCATCATGCCCGGCTTGTGAGGGAGGCAAGCCTACAACGAAATCCATAGTGATCCGCTCTCATTTCTAAACGGGTATAGGCAGACTTTGTAGCTTTCCTACAGGAAGTCGATGCTCAGTTTTTACTTGTTGAAAAGTTAAACATCGAGCCACAAACTCGCCAATATCTTTCTTCATTTCGGGCCACCAATAGCATAGCTTCAAATCTTTATACATTTTAGTGCCACCCAGATGTAAAGCATAGGGTGCTCGGTGAGCTTCCATCAAGATCTCCTCTTTAATTTCTTTCTCCGCCAGTACACAAATTCGATTTTGAAATCGTAGTATTTCTTAATCATCCAAATGAAAATCACCGACGTGTCTATTATCTATCTTAGATCGAATCTTTTACAACTCCAAATCTTGAGCTTGCTTTTCTTTTATCCTCTCTATGAAGGTAGGTTGCACAACCAAAGTCATTAATTTCAATGGTGTGTCGGGAGTCACCACTTCCAATTCCAATCGTCGCATTTTCACTAACAATGGTAGTTGAGTAACAAATGACATTGCTAAATTCTCTACCGATTTGCGGCCTAAGGCATCCATTACCACATTTGCTTTTTCAGGGTGATAGAGAATAGTCAAATCATAGTCATTAAGTAGATCCAACCACCTTCGCTGCCTTAAGTTCAACTCTTTCTGTATGAAGAGATATTTTAAGCTCTTGTGATCAGTGTAGACTTCACACCGTTCTCCATAAAGGTGCGACGCCATAGCTTTAAAGTAAAAACTACAGTCGCCAATTCCAAATTATGAATCGGATAATTCTTTTCATAATCCTTTAATTGGTGGGAAGCGTAGCTAGGCTAACCTTTCTGTCCTGCATTAAAACACAGCCGAAACCAATAAGTGAAGCATCACTATAAATCACAACCCTACTCCTGTAATAGGCAACGCCAAGATTGGGGCGGTTGTCAACCGCTCTTTCAATTCCAAGAAGCTTCTCTCACACAAATCATTCCAAATAAACTTGGTTCCTTTATGTGTAAGTTGTGTGAGGGGAATAGACAACTTAGCAAATCTCACAACAAACCTCCGGTAATATCCAACTAAACTGAGAAAACTCCGAACCTCGGTGACATTGGTCGGTCTAGGCCAATCCTTAATTGCCACAATCTTTTTAGGATCTACCGCTATACCGGCTCCCAATACTGCATGTCCTAAAAATGCCACTTCATGGAGCCAAAACTCACACTTCTTCAACTTAGCAAAAAGTTTCTTCTCCCGATGTACCTGCAATACTTGTCTTAAATGAGCTTCATGTTCCTCGTCACTTCGGGAATATACCAAGATGTCGTCAATGAACACAACGACAAACCTATCTAAATATGGCTTAAAGACATGGTTCATTAAATCCATAAAAGTTGCTGGGGCATTAGTAAGTCCAAATGGTAAAACTGTAAACTCGTTATGTCCATACCGTGTTCAAAAAGTCATCTTTGGAACATCCTCTGGCTTGATATTGAGTTGATGATATCCGGATTGCAAATCAATCTTGGAATACATCATCGATCCTTGAAGTTGATTAAATAAATCATCAATCCTTGGTAATGGATATTTATTCTTGATCGTGACTTTATTAAGCTCACGATAATCCACACACAAGCGAAGAGATCCATTCTTCTTATTAACAAACAAGATCGGCACTCCCCAACGTGAGACACTTGATCTAATAAAATCTTTCTCCAATAAATCTTGCAACTGTGCCTTCAACTCCTTAAGTTCAGCAGACGCCATCCTATAGAGTGCCTTTGAGATTGAGGTAGTTTCAGGAATAAGATCTACCACAAACTCAATCTCCCTATCAGGGGGCATACCCAATAGCTCAACCGGAAACACATCCCGAAACACCCGCACAACTGGGATATCCTCAATTTTAGGGACATCTCCATCCCTAACAACAATACTAGCCAAAAAGGCTACACACCCACTATTGATCAACTGTTTAGCTCGGGTTGAAGAGATAGTCATCGTGAACAGTGAACTCATGCAGCTTCTGAACAACACCTCGTCATGTCCATGTTCCCGAAAAATCACAATCTGATTCTTATAATCGATGGTGGCGTAATACCTCATGAGCCAATCCATGCCCAACACTACATCAAACTTTCCAAGCTTGTGTAGGGCCAACAAGTCAATCGGCATAATCCAATCCCCTACTCTAATAGGACAGCTCGGGCAAAACTCCCGAATGTCCAAGGTGTGATCGGGAACAACAACTCGTCCCAGATGTGAAGTTGGTACAAGCTCAATGCCATGTAACTCGGCAAATAGCAGATCAATGAATGAATGCGATATACCGGTATCAAATAATGCTCTAACTCTTATGTCATTAATTAGAATGATACCTGCAATGACTTCCTCTACTGCTACTGCCTTCTCGGTCTGGGCCACATAAATATGCTTACTAGGTGCCTGCCGTGATCCCTCAAACTGTCGCGGAATAGGCAGTCACACGGCCTGGTAGTGGGCAGGTGGAGTCCCCTGACTCTGACCCGGTGATGTTGGTGCCGATGCAGATGATGGTGCTATGGAAGAACCTCTAGAATACTTTAATCGAAAGTGACTCTCCTGGCCACACAGAAAACACTTGCCTCCATGCTGCGGGCACTGCGGTGCAAAATGGGAACCACCACAGATCACGCAACATGGTAGTCGGCGGTGATCCAGTGCTCCACGTGACGAAGTATAGCCACGTTCTCGAGATTGACTCCTCGAATGCTTCGGTAGCCTCCTAGAGTTAGACTTACTGCTTCCCTTGGCCGCATGCCTCTTGCCTTTCACTCTATCAAAAACTTTTCTCTCTTCCTTAGCAATCTCCTCACCCTTCTCCACAACTAAGGCACGGTTCACCACCTCCAAGTAGGTCTGTAAATTCACCGACTGAACCAACCTGAAGATTGACGGTCGAAGGCCCACATCAAAGATACGAGCCTTATCTTTATCATCTCACTACAAATGGCACACAATGCAATAAACGAGAGAACTCTCGCTCATACTCCGCTATTGTCCAGTCACCCTAGCGCAAGCTACGCAAATCCCTTTCAATCTGTCGCTTGACACTCTATGGAAACTACGTCGACAACAATAGCTCTTTAAACCTCTTCCAAGTAATGACCGCCAAATCAGTGTTGGGGTCATCACGGATGTCTGCCGACCACTAATAAGCCTCGCCATCCAAATAGTGCATAGCCAACCACACCCTATCCTGCTCCTTTACGAAAGTGTCATGAAACAATTTTTCCATATGAAGAACACACATCTCCACAATCCAATGATCTGCTTTTTTTGTCATAAAAAATCGGGGGATTACACATCCAGAATTCACTTAAGCGTTCCATGAGCCAATCCCGCTCCACTCTCGAAACCATCATCGGTAAAACTGTAATGTACCGAACTCCTACAATGATGAAATTTCGGTGGGAACTAGCTTAAAATGCTAGTAAATAAGTTCCAGCAAAGTTTGTAGAGCATTCGAGTATTTTTGGCGCAAATCGGACGTGAAAACGGGCTCCAAAAGCTGAAATCTGCCTAAGTTGCAGAATTTGTGCTGAGTACCGGTAATGGAATTAGATACCAATACTGAACTGACCGGGTACCGGTACTGGAATCGGGTACCGATACGCAGTGGTAAAAATGAGAAATCTAGCTCTCGGGTTTTGAGGTGCTGGAGCTGGGTACCGGTATGCGAATCCGAGTATCGGTACTCAGCCTCCCAAAATGCTGTTTTTGAGAGGTAAAAGTGTAATTTCACTGGGGGCTTATATATAGGGGTGCCCACCCCTTTTCCTCAGCAGAGAACACACACACGCACACTTAGAGAGAGAGAGAGAGAGAGGAGCTCATCTCCCTCACACTCTTCTTCTTCTCTCTAACTCGGCGATCTTGGTGGAGATCAAACTCGAGAAGCTTGGAGGAGTGTTGGTTCGAGCTCTCGGGCGCTTGATGGCTCGGAACGCTTCCGACTCGAGGTTCGTTTTTAGAGTTTGAGCTAGGGTTTTGGGTTTAAACCTTCTAAATGGATTTCTAGCAAACCCTAGGCTAATCTAAGCTACAAATTGTAGACATTAGCAAGTGGATTGGGTTTCACCTTTAGTTATGGGAAAACCCTACGTTAAAAGAGAGGTTTCTTGGTGGAGGGTTCTAAAAATGTTTTAACCCTTTGGAACCCTAATTGAGGGTTAGAAAATCATGTGAGGCCACTTGATTTCAAAAGCAAAGATCGTTTAGTGGTTCGAAAATGGTAACGAGTGGGATCTTTTGTATAGGGCAAGGAAAGCTTAAGAGCAAGCTTGGAGATCTAAGTGGTTGGCCTAATTACAAGTGTCTACAAGCAATTAGGAGGCTTGAAAGGTGGGTTGTGCTTCACCGAAGTGACTAGGTTGCTTCCATGCCAAAGTGAAGTATGGTTTCGTTATTTATGTATGTATGTAATGGTAAATTAATTGGTTAAATAAGTAGGCATAAATAATGCTACAGGGTAATGTATCTACCATTGGACAAGAACATAGGCATGTGGAACGTATAGGATATATGTATGCCTAGTTATGGTTATTGAACATAGGTTGATGAACTCTAGGAAAATTAGAGAATTCGACAAGGGTGGCACAAAGGACTAGATGACATGAAAACTATGAATCCTAGATGTGGACAACTATGATAGAAAATAATTCATTGGACATTAAACCTAGTGTTATTAAACATAGGTTGGACATTGAACCTAGAGTCCGGTGGACCAAGGTGGAAGAACATAGAACCTAGTGTTGTTAAACCTAGGTTATGAACATAGTGGGTACTGAATCTAGTGTTATTAAATATAGGTTGAGAAACAAAGTGGTAGAATGACTACTAGGGTATGAATGGCTTGAACCTAGAAAGGTTGACAATATTGGATATGTGACCAACCCTTGAGACTTGTGAATATCAGGACTTGTGAATATCGACAGTTCTTTGCCGTGGGTGCATGTGGCATGTTCCTCTCCCACTGCAAGAACTTCGAGGATTGTGATTAAGGAAAATTCTCGACCGCGGATATATGTGGCATGTTCCTCTCCCACCGAAAAAATCTTCAAGCGCTAGGGTGTATGTGGCATGTTCCTCTCTCTGTCGGGGGTCCCAGCTGTGAGTGTATGTGGCATGTTTCTCTCCCACCAGGGGATCCCTGACCACGGGTGTACGCGGTTCTTCACGGCCTGTCGGGCGACTTGGTATATGGATCGAAGGTTGAGGTGTATGTGGCATGTTCCTCTCCTCAGGCCTACATGTGAGCGGTAATCCGCTGGTGATTGACTCGAGACCGAGTCGGGTGGTATAGCGTGGCTAAGGTAAAAGAACCTTAGGAGCGAATGGTAAATAATATGGATTATGAAATAGTAAGCAGAAACGGTAGATCTACTTGTATTGCATTTATATTGCATTATTGCATGTTGTGAGGCATAAGCATGAATTTATTTCTTGCATAAAAACTATATGTTTAATTGTTGGACTAACTTGCTTTTGATGCCTCCTTTGGACCTGGTGGGTCGAGCTCTTCCCTTGGGTGGTCATACCCAGTAGGAACTATGTATATAGTTCTCACCCCACGTTTTTCAGGTCCACACGTGAGCGGCGCAGCGGCGCGAGGAAGGGGCGTAGCTCAGTAGATAGCGCCCTACCACTAGGACCAGAGATAGCAGTGCCCCGAGTTAGTATAGCTTAGGGATTTAGAAAAAAAATGAAAAAAACAATTTGTATTAAGCTGATTGTATTTGGAAGCATGTGATTGTAAACTTAATGTAGTACGTAAGTTGCATGTTATGTGAATGCTTGTAATAACATAGTATTTATGTTTTCGATACCTTCCTTATGCAATCTTTGTATTAATTATGTTCCTGTTTGGAAACACTTGAATTGTACTGTTGCGACGCCTTGGACGTAAAGGGGAGATTTTGTCCATTCGGCATACAGGGAAGATTTTGTCCATTCGGCGGTCTGTTGGCGCGCCCGAATCTGACCAAAGTGGCAGGTCCCGGGCCGTGACAAAAACCATCCCCGTCGATGGTGTTTGAACCGACGGTGTCGCTACCGCCTCCTTCCTAGTGTCACGCCCCAAGCCCCGCCTATTTGGTCAGGTTCGGGTACGCCGACAGACCGCCGAACGGACAGAGTTTCCCCTGTACGTCCAAGGCGTCGCAATCTGTATAATACAAATGTTCCAACCAGGAACTGATAACAATCAAGATTGCATAAGGAAGTATCGAAAACATAAATCCACTTGCTATTACAAGCATTCACATCTCACATACATTGTACATCACAGTTCCATTTTTTTCTTTTACAGTAAACTCCCAAATACAATTACAAATTCTTTACAATTTAATACAAGTTGGTTGTTGTCATCCTTTTCAAACCCCTAGCTAAGCTGACTGGGGAATTGCTACCTCGGTCTCTGAGGTAGCGCGCTATCTACAAATCTACGCCCTTGCCTCGCGCCGCTGCGCCGCTCACGTGTGTACCTGTAACACCCCAAAACAACGTGGGGTGAGAACCAACTCCATGGTTCCCAGTGGGTAAGGCCACCCAAGGGAAGAGCTCGACCAATAGGTCCAAGGAAGCACTGCAATCATGTTAGTCCAAAAACATCTATATGTATATATATCATCATGTTATTATGCAACTAACAGATAACATGCCTCACAAAATGCGATATGCAAAACCTGTAACTCATGCAAGTAGTTTACTTGATTTTACTACATATTATTAGTCATTCTTTACATGTAGCCGTTCTTTACTTATTTAGCTATTCTCATTCATTAGCTATCCTTTACATCATTTCCTTGTTACATTATACTCATTGGCGATTCTTTAGTATTTGACATTCTAGATTGTTGATATACTTTAGCATTTGTCGTTTTTTCCTAAGGTTACTTTACCTTAGCCAACTATGCCACTCGACTCGATCTTTAGTCAATCAATCGCGGATAGTCCGCGCACTATCTAGCTCGAGGTGAAGGAACTCTCACATGCACCTCAGCTAACCACAACCTACCGTACTCCTGTCCTAGTCGTCTGGTGGCGAACGCATCGCACCTCACGTAACAACAGCCTAGGTCATAACTTAGCCACCCGGCGGCGAAATCGTCGCACACGCTACGTCGATGGTTCAGTCAACAGGCGGTATGATCCACTAACCGGCTAACCATCCGGCGGCGAAATCGTCGCACATGCCATGACAATGGTTCTATAGCCCGTGGGCAGCGAAATCGTCGCACACACCCCACACCCCTCTCGGTGTATCCATTTAGCTTTTGGATTCCGGAATCCATTTCACATCACATAAGGGTTGGTCTTATCCCTATAGACTTGACCTATCTAGGTCCAAGCCTTTACTCAACCTAAGTTAATATTTTAGGTTCATTGCCTCCATACTCATAGCCTAGGTTTACTAACTCTAGGTTCATTACCTTTGCCCACCTAGGTTTATTTGATTCTAGGTTCATTATCTTTATCTCACAACCTATGTTCTCTAACATTAGGTTTAATGCCATTCTTATTTAACCTATGTTCATCAACACTAGGTTCATTATTTCTCTTGTCCAACCTATGTTTGCTAACATTAGGTTCATGCCATATTTGTTCAACCTATGTTCTCGACACTAGGTTCAATGCCACTCGATCTATAGGTGCATTTATGTCCATATACACAAGTCCTTTACTTATCATTCTCAACTTGTCATTAGGCATTATCACTAGCATGCTTTCTACTTTATGTTAACATGCAATAACCCTTTATCTCATGTCTTTAGCTAACATCATTCTAAGCATTTATTTAGCAATCTTACATTGTATCCATATACAAAATGTGGTAACTTAACATAACATTCATTTTATGCATTCATATGTTCTAACACTAGCTACCACTATGTGCATCAATAATAAATATGTATCTTGGACATACAGGCGACCTAATCGCTTCGGTAAACACAACCCACCTTAGCTAGCTTTCCGATTGCTCGTCGACACTTGCAATCGGCCTCCAGCGGTGCTCGGCACCCGCTTGGGCCCGATCTTGTAGTTTCACTCCAATAACGCGTCGCTTCACCGTTTCAAGAGTTAAAGGTCTTCGCCTTGCTATTACGGTGCTCGGGGTTCGATCTCGCGATTTATGGACGTCGCCTCGGCCTTCCAGGCGGAAACGAAGCTCCAAACGTCCGTTTCTTCAATATCTTTGTAACAGCTTGTCGGATTGCCGAACCGACTTCACCAACGCATTTCGTTACCTATCAATTAGGTTAACAAAGGGCCAAATGAGATCAAACCCTCCCAAATGCCAAAACCCCATTTTGGATGCCCTAGATGCTATTATAGCCAAATCCACCAAATCGGTCTATGAAATAGGAAAAATCCATCTAGATAGCATGCTAGGGTTTCATTCAAACCAACTTTAGAGATCAAAAACCTATGTCTAATGTCACGTCCCGCTATCGCCAACTTGGTCGATCCGGGCCCGTACACAGACGCCGAACGAACAGCACCTCCTCTGTTCGCCCAAGGCTCAACAACAACGAATACATGTATAAAGAAATAAACGATTTCTAGGATAACATTTCAATATACATGGCTTGCACGAGGGCAAGCAGCAATTCCAAGTGATAGTAATCTAGCTATACATGAAATTCACTGTAATTTAAAACTTTGAACTGAACTNACACGAACACTTCCAAAACATGCCAAGGGACTTTCACAAGCTACCAGTTTAATTTGGAAGCAATTCCTTTTCATTTTGACATCATATGGTTCATTTCGACCAAATCGACTACAAAATTCAGCATTCGAGTTCCAATGGCAATTGGAGTTCTTTTATCACTTCGTTTCCACTTGTATCTATTCCCACACTTCCAAAGTGTGCCAATGACTGATCTCAAGCTTCTAATTCAGTTTAGAAGTCTTTAATTTCCATTTTAGCATTATTGTGCCCACTTTGATCACAATTAGCTTCTAATCAAGTTTCAGCCTATTACATCTAAAGATCTACCATGAGAGGGTACCAAGCTTACCTCTTTAAGCTGAAAGTTTTGAGGAGCCCAAGGATCTATCTAGATTGTATCTATCACCTAGAGGGGGGTGAATAGGTGTACCGGCCAAAAACCACAAATCTCAATGCTATAAAAATAAATGTGAAAAATAAAAAGCACAGTGAGATTTACGTGGGAAAACTTCAACTTGGAGAAAAACCTACGGGACCAACACGCGAAAAAATAATTCACTAAGAGAAAAAATTACAAGGTGATTTCCGACTCCACGGACTCAACCTCTTTTAACCTCCTATAAATCTCGCGCAATCCTCCGGGTTGTCCATGCCCTCACGTTCGAATCCACGAACGCCTCCACTTCGAATCCACGAAGCTTCAATCACGCCGAATCCACGACGCCACTCGAATCCACGACGCCACTCGAATCCACGAGCCCACGATCCGAATCCACGAACCGCCTTCGTTCACGCCGAATCCACGACGCCGTTCATGAAGAGCATCATGATTATGGTGATCCTTCGCTTAGAGTATCGATGAAAACCAGGAAAAGAAACTCCAAGCGAAGCGAAGATCAAATCGACATATTGATATCAAAATCCAAAATCTCGATTTGACCTAAAAGAGGCTAATATGTAGAAAATAGGTTTTAGATGAAATCCGAGCCTCTAGGGTTTCTCAAACATATATTTTCGTGATGGTTGATTTGTTAGAGAACCCCAATAGCTTATTTATAGACTTTAGAATTAAACGGAGTCGGATTAGAAAGTTTTCACAATTTTACACTGTGTACGGGTACGCGAAATGCTATCACCGGTTACACAATGACGGAACAAAAATTATGAAGCCAAAGTTGATGGCTGTACCGGTACGGGGCAATTGCTGTACCGGTACACAATGCATTTTTTTTGGATTTTGCACTGTTTCGGGTTCTGCAAAGTTCCGAGGCACTTTCTAATCCATTAAACTTTGAGTTTATGATTCTAATGCCTATAACTAAGTATGAATCACCATAACATGAATTAAAACTTTACCTGAACATCGTGATTCATATTGTGAGCTACTTTCCAAAATCTTCGAAATCTTTAATTCTTCAATCTTCGTCAATCCGCTTCGATCCTTCAAGACTCCGACTCACTTCACGAAACTTGCCAATACAAAATCCTTAACATAAGCTTGCTCCAATGGTGAGAAGAAGAAGAAGATGATAATGGTGATGATGATCCTCTTCTTCTCCTTCATCTTCTCCTTCTTTTCTTCTTCTCTTTTTCTTCTTCTCTTCTCTTTTCTCTTCTTTCCCTTTTTCTTCTTCCTCGATCGGAGAGAGAGAGAGAGCAGTGAGGGAGAGTGAGGGAGTGAGAGAAAGAGAGAGAGAAACCTCTCTCTTAACCCTACACATGACCATTTTGCACATAAGCCCCTCACTTTTCCATCTCTCAACTTGCTCTCACTGGGCTGAACCCGCGCGGACGGACCGGTCTCCCCGACATGGGACCGATCGCAGAGGACCTTCTCATTTTCCACGCATTCGGGAACCGGTCTCTCCCTGCGAGACCGGTCCCCCGGAGACCGATCTGCCCACCAAAGGCCGGTCCCCGAGAGCTCATCTCGCGGGACTTAGCCAATTTTTAGCCATTCTCGCTGGTGTCGCCTACGAGGACCGGTCCCTCCCTATTAGGGACCGGTTGTATCAGAAACCCCGCAACCCTCAGCCGATGGGACCGGTCTCTCCTACCAAAGACCGGTCCCCGAGAGCAAATCTGCTAAAGATGCAGATTTTGCATCTTTGCTCTCGCGGACTCCATTCCAATGCACTTTTTAGGTTTCGTGCATCCTTAGCTTCTCCGAGAGGTACCCACTCGACCATTAGTCGATCCTGGGCGAAGTGCAACTCTCGGATTTTGAGAATTAACTTTGTTACACCTAGGCTCGGTACTCAGGGCTGCACGTGAAGCATCCGGTGCTGGCGGTGTAGGATCTTGGGTCATCCTGGTAGAAGCCTGCTGAAGTAGTCAGTCCTCCAACCACTTCATCCATGCCTCTTGGTAGTGTGCCGCATCTGCTTGTTGCTGGGCCGCAGCTGCTTGTTGTGCCACCAAGTACGTCAACAATGCCAACTGATCTCTCAACTCACGAGCCTCACTGGATCCGGAGGTAGCAAAGGTCTCCACCTCCTCAGCATCCGCTGTCTTGGCCACCCCGGCTAACCTAGAGCCAGTAGTCTACATCTCAAGCTATAACAAACATAACATGCGTAAGTTAGTACAACCCACACCCTCGCAACCCCACTCATGAAAATAAAATCCCAATCATGTGAAAGTAATAAAGTGAGGCCCCCAACTAACCCCCGATGTCACGTTGTCAGCCACCAACGTAATCTTTCAAGGAGTTAGAAGTTGCACATTTCGATTAAACTCCAACCATCGGAGTTAAAGATACAACCCAATCGTAATACTTTCACCCAAAAGACATAAAAGACTCCGTCTCTCACGTTCCTAATTCTTATACTCCAACCGGCCTAAGGTTTACTAGATCCACTAAGACTCAACCCTATACTCTGATACCAATATAATCTGTCACACCCAGGCCCCAGCAGAAGCCTACCCGTCACGTGCACATACCTGTCGTGTGCACAAGGCACCCCTGGTGCACGCAAGGAAATATTCCTAACATAGTAATCAGAGCATAAATGTTGAACTATACAATAAATCACCATTCACTAAAGGAAGTAACAAGTTACTACAATAAGGAAACATCTATCACAAGATATATTTAAAGTTACAACAAAGGGGTACATTTCATGAGCATAAGGTAGTCTCTATACAAGATGGTCCAATACACCTTTTGGGACTATAACAATAGAAAGGTGTCCACCTAGGCAAATGTCCAAAAGGGCTCTAGCTAGTCGCAACTCCCTTACCACGGTCCCTAGCCTCTCTCGTAGTGGAAGGCTCTGAAACAAAAACAACAAATACATAGACGTGAGTACTATTAAACAATAGTTCCCAGTGGGTAAGCCGCCGAGAAAAGCGAATTACACCACTAGGTCAACTGAGACAAATGTAGAAATAGCTACGAATAAAGCATGTATGAAATCAAGCATTAAGGTTTAAGTACTACTATGCCTCAAGATAACTATGTCATTTAACATGTATGAGATTTACGCTATCACTTGTATATGCATACAATGTCTAGTAATTATCTCCAAATATTCACAATTTTTCAACCTTTTCGGTTATACGATCAATTTTCATATGGTAGCTTCACACACTTACCTGACGACCGGGGTATTAGCTCTTTCCTATATGTGGTGGTAGTTTTCACACTCCTCTTAAGGATGTAACTCTTTCCATATTTTTTAATTTTAGGAGTTTTTTTTCGTATCAATTTTTCACAATTTTTTTTAATAATACAAATGTCATACCCCGAGCCCGATCCTTTTGGCCAGTTCGAGCGCGTCGAACAGACGCCGAACGGACAGAGCCTCCTTTGTCCACCCAAGGCTCAACAACAGGTACAGATAGAGTATAAAATTTGCACTTGTGGAAGCATGCAAAATGGCTTGCACGAGGGCAAGCAATAGCCAAAGTGAAAGTACTAAACTAAACCTCAACAAGTAATATGATTAACTTTAAATCACATACATGTATACTACTTCAATCAAGTTCCTTTACATGCTCTTTCATCATTTCTTTTTACATCACAATGCTCCAAAATATAACCTTTGACATTTAAAGTAAATATCTTTTACATCGTACTCATAAGCATCTAGAATCATCAAATACAAAAGATGATAGTAAAAGGAATGCAACTACATAATATTGAAACCATCTCGGGTGGTCTCTATCTCAGGCGGAATGCAACTACTTCAATCAAGTTCCTTTACATGCTCTTTCATCATTTCTTTTTACATCACAATGCTCCAAAATATAACCTTTGACATTTAAAGTAAATATCTTTTACATCGTACTCATAAGCATCTAGAATCATCAAATACAAAAGATGATAGTAAAGGGAATGCAACTACATAATATGAAACCATCTCGGGTGGTCTCTATCTAGGGCGCGATGCCCTTACCGCGGTCGTCCGCCGGCTCGCTCGGTCACGGCTCTGTGGAAATAGTGGGGTAAAAACTACAACAAAGTTTTCAGTGGGTTCAGCAACAAACCACGCCGACTTTCCCACTAGGTCTAAATCAGGCATAATAGAAGAACAGATAGATAGTAACAAACTAAACAAATGCAGATAATATGCTTGAACGATAAGTAATGCGATGCTCGATAAAATACTCATGATGAATGCAAGATCATAGTTTCATTACCCAATCTCTTGACTAGCCCGTAGGTTTCGCCCTCAATAGACTCACCAACTCAAATCCCATGTATCGGGGAGACTACTACGCCCGACGGGACCGTCCTCTGGGGAGACTACTACGACCCAGTGCTGACAACTCCGGAGTACATCGCCCGAGGGGGAGCTACCACCCTCGAGTAAGGACTTACAGGTGAGTATGATCCAATCCTTAACTATAAGGATGTCAAGTTCATTCCATTCCTTAACTATAAGAAAACAATGCACATATGACCCTTAACTCTAAGGTTGTTATGTCATAATGTCACTACCTTTGTATACTTGCATTCGTTAACCTTTACTAGTGTCATATACACTACTTGTTCTTTGTACTCATACAATTAATAATGCCACACTTGTTTTCTAAGTGATCAACTCTAGTGTTCTTGGCTCTTCAATGTCACTCACTAACTTTATGTCAACATGTCACACTTATTCTCTAATCCACTAAGTTCTTGTCATTTTTCATGCATACATAGGGTTTACAGATTCTCACTTGTATTTCACATGCATTTGAACTCACAATGTGCAATAAGAAGCTTACAATAACCCTACTATGCAATATGCTCAATACATACAAATGCTCACAATAACCCTACTATGCCCTAACAATACCATTTGCTCAATTCTAGGTTTTGATCTTTAAAACAAGCAAAAGAGAGCTTGTCCAACATCTAGAAGCTCATTTAGAACTATCTAAACCATTTCTAGGGTTTAGAATGCAAACCCTAAAAATCCACCATTAGAGCACTTGAAGAAAACCAGGGTTTTCATGTGTTCTAAGTCATTACTAGGTTTCTATGCATGAGAGGAGATCAAAACCTAGTTTTCTAGGACATAAAACCAAACCCTAGACCTATTGTCACAAAACACCTCATCTTAGCCCAAAGCTCTCCAATGTCCACCTTGTAGGAGAGATCCTAAGCTTTCAAAACCACCAAAACTCCTTCAAAAACCCTTCATCTCCTTTCTCTCCTTGCTCCTTAGAGAGATTTCTAGAGAGAGAAAGAGAAAAATGAGAGGGGGGTGAGTGTTGGCTATGGGAGAGGGAAAGAGAGGTGTTGGGGTGTTTTATAAAGTGCTACAATTGCATCTAGGCTCTCCATTTCTTTTTATTTGTAGCAGACCAAATTGGTGCTGCCAGACCAAAGTGTACCGGTACACGGGACCCTGTCACCGGTAACACGATTACGCAGAGGCAACCCGAGAGCAGCCTCCTCGGATTTTACCAAAGTGTACCAGTACACACCAGGGGTGTACCGGTACATTTCTGCGAAAACTCAAACCCGAGAGCAAACTCTTCTCGGTCTGCAGGGTTGTACCGGTGACAACTCGATGGTTGTACCGGTACACTTTGCCCAGAATGCTGGTTTTGCACCGTTGTAGATTCTATTTCGCGCCGGTCGATACTAAAACCCTTTTAACTCTTCTAGAACTCCTTTTTAACCCTTCCAACATTGTTGGAACGCTTAACGGAACATACCCAACTATTTCTTTCGCATTGTTCACTTTTAAATCGCGCCGAGCAATGCTAAAACTTGCTTAACACTCTCGGGACTCGACTTTGACCCTGACAACATTGTTGGAATGTCAACCAGACTTCGTCCATTCATTTCTCTCGGCACTTTAACCAATTTGGCTAAAGTTCGATATTTTCTACCGAGTTTCGGTACGTTACATTCTCCACCCCTTAAAATTAGTTTCGTCCGCGAAACTAACTTGATTAAAAATCCAAATCCATACCTTATTCCAAATTCTCGAAGAGATGGGGATAATGCTCCCGCATCGCGCTCTCGAGCTCCCAAGTGGCTTCCCGATCATCGTGGTTGCACCAACGGATTTTTACATACGAAATTTCACGGTTCCGTAGTTTTCTTACTTCTCAGTCGATGATGAATGCCAGGAACTCCTCGTAAGTCATATCCTCTTGAATCTCGAACGGTTCAAACGAGAGGACATGCTCGGGGTCATGAATATACTTGCGGAGATTCGATACATGAAACACATCGTGCACTCCCGCAAGTCTCGGTGGTAGTGCTATCTTGTACGCCACTGCGCCGACCCGTTCTAATATCTCGAACGGTCCAAGGTACCGGGGACTTAGTTTCCCCCGGATTCCAAACCGTTTAACTCCCTGCATTGGCAATATCTTTAGGAATACGTGGTCGCCAACCACAAACTCGATAGCCTTTCTTCGCTTGTCGACATAGTTCCTTTGTCGAGATTGCGCCGTAGCAAGTCGGTGGCGGGCGAGGTGGACTTTCTCCTCCGCCTCCCGTACTACATCAGGGCCGAGAGCAACTCTATCGCCCACATTGCTCCAATGAATCGGCGAGCGACACTTCTTTCCATAAAGGGCCTCGAATGGCGCCATCGCGATACTCTCTTGATAACTGTTATTGTACGCGAACTCCGCCATCGGTAGATGATCATGCCAACCGCCCTTGTAGTCAAGTACACACGCTCGAAGCATATCCTCAAGTATTTGTATCGTCCTCTCCGATTGGAGATCACTTTGAGGATGAAATGCCGTGCTAAAATCGAGCCGTGTGCCCAACGCATCCTGTAGGCTCCTCCAAAAGTGTGATGTGAATCTCGGGTCCCGATCCGATACAATTGATATCGGAACCCCATGAAGTCTCACAACCTCGTCCAGATACACTTGAGCCAACTTGCCCCCCGACCATATAATATGAATCGGTAGAAAATGCGCCGACTTCGTCAACCGGCCTACTATCACCCAAATTGCACCGTGTCCACCTTGAGATCGAGGCAAACCGGTCACAAAGTCCATTGCGATATTCTCCCATTTCCAAACGGGTATAGGTAGACTTTGCAATTTTTTCGTCGAAAACCGCCGCTCCGCTTTACTTGTTGGCACGTAAGACATTGTGCCACGAACTCTCCAATGTCTTTCTTCACGCCCGGCCACCAATAGTGTACTTTTAAGTCTTGATACATTTTGGTGCCGCCCGGGTAAATGCTATAAGGAGATTGATGCGCCTCTTGCATAATCGCCTTGCGGATGTTCTCGTTCTTAGGTACACACCAACGATTCCGAAATCGAGGTGTGCCGTCAGTCCCAATGCCAAAATCATCAGCACTACCGCTCTCAACTTCACCGCACACCTTTTGGAGATACTCGTCGGAAGCTTGCAACTCTTTTATCCTCTCCAACAAGGTCGGTTGCACCATTAAGGTAGCAAGTGTAGCCGGTACTCTCGGCACTACTACTGCCAATCCAAGCCATTGCATCTCCTTTTGCAACAACGGTTGGGGTGTAATTGCCGAAGCCAAATTTTCTTCCGATTTTCTACTAAGTGCATCGGCCACGACGTTTGCTTTCCCGGGGTGGTATAAAATAGTAACATCGTAGTCTTTCAACAACTCTAACCACCGCCGTTGTTGCATATTTAGCTCTTTTTGGGTGAACAAGTATTTAAGGCTTTTGTGATCCGTGTAGATCTCGCAATGTTCACGATACAAGTAGTGCCTCCATAACTTTAGCGCGAAGATAACCGCCGCTAGCTCGAGGTTGTGAATCGGGTAGTTCTTCTCATAAGTTTTCAACTGGCGCGTGCCCATTTTACATCAAGACACACCCAAGACCGACATAGGAAGCATCACTGTATACCACAAAGGTCTCCCCCGGCGTCGGCAATGCAAGCACCGGGATCGTTGTCAATCTTTCCTTCAACTCCTTAAAGCTCCGATCACAATCGTCGCTCCACACATATTTCACTCCCTTGTGTGTGAGGCGCGTCAGCGGAGTGGTTATTTTGGCGAACCTCTCCGTGAACCGCCGATAGTAGCCAGCTAGTCCAAGAAAACTGCGGACCTCTGACACGCTCGTCGTGCGAGGCCAATCTTTAATTGCCTCTACTTTCTTCGGATCCATCGAGATATCCTCACCCGAAATCACGTGGCCCAAGAATGTGACCTCCGAAAGCGAAAAGTCACATTTCTTCAATTTGGCATATAACTTCTCCTTTCGATTAAAGGCCACTTTATCTGTCATGCCCCGGGCCCCGCCTATTTGGCCGAGTTCGGGCGCGTCGACAGACTGCCGAACGGACAGAGTTTCCACTGTACGTCCTAGGCGTCGCAATCAATACAATGAACATTACAAGGGTTCCAACCAGGAACAGATATCAATCAAGATTGCATAAGGAAAGTATCACAACATAACACATCCTATGTTATTATATATCATGCTTTGCCTAACAATATGCAACAGGAATATTATGCAACTATGCAACTGTATAAACAACTAGTAGATATGTTAATTCTACATTTACTTTGCTAACTTTAGCTCTTACCTTTATCACTAGCTTATAAGGTTTCTATTAACCTAATCAAGCTAACCACCCGACTCGGCCTCGAGTCAATCATCCGCGGATAGTTCGCGCACTGGCTGCATCTCAGCCTGGCTGCCGTCACAGCCTACCGCACCTCTAACTTAACCATCTGGCAGCGAATTCATCGCATCGACCAAACAATGACTCAAGTCATGACTTAGCGACTTGGCGGCGAACTCATCGCATCACACCCAACAATGGCTCAAGTCATGGCTTAGTCATCTGGCAGCGGCCACTCGCTCTCACCCAGCATGGTTCAAGTCAATCTAGGTGGCATCATCTGATAAGCTAATGGGCGAGGAGAACCACACATACCCATTTCCAGCTTATCCTCATGGCATCCCGGGCGAGGAGAACCATACATACCCGTTGAATCACTGCCAGGCGAGAAGAACCACACATACCTGTAGTTATGATTCGCTTGCCATCTCTTTTTCCACAAGTGCCACCGCTTCCTTTGCGGCCACTTCACTAGGGATTCCGGAATCCATTTCACGACTCAAGTGTTGGTCTCAAACCCTATAGTATCGACCTATCTAGGTCCAGTGTCCTTTTTCACCCTAGGTCCAACTGACTCTAGGTTCAATGCCTTTATCACGTATCCTAGGTTTACTTTAACTCTAGGCTCAATTCTCAACCTATGTTTTCGACACTAGGTTAATACCACATACCTAGATTCGATTAACTCTAGGTTCATTCTCAACCTATATTCTTTAACACTAAGTTAGATGCCACTCGATCTAGTTCACATGACTCTAGATTCATTCACAACTTATGTTCTTTAACACTAGGTTAAGTGCCACTCGATCTACTTGACATCCTATTGTCATCTCGAGTCTACATGTACACGAATCTTATCCAACATGCTCATTATACACATATGTATTAATATGCATTTACTTACTAGCATGTACTATCAATGCATTATCATGCAAATATCACTAGCATGGTTTCTTATCATATTAACATGCACATTACATTTAGCATTTCTAGACTATGTCATTATGTCAATAAGCATTTCTATATTACATCATTTCATATGCATCTATTTAGCAGTTTGCATCACATTGTCCACATGGATTAGCTATGTCATTTTATTAACATGCATCAATATGAATTTGTATGTTTCTTAGACATAAAGGGCGACCTAGTCACTTCGGTAAACACAACCCACCTCGATTCGCGTTCTGATTGCTTGTCGACACATGCAATCGGCCTCCCGCGACACCCGCAACCCGGTTTGGCTCGAACTGTCGCGCGACCACCCAAACGATCTCCGATCTGCGATCCGAAAATTAAAGGTCTTCGGTTTTGTGCCACGGTGCTTCAAATCCGTTTTCATGATTTTACGACGTCGCCTCGGCCCTCCAGGCGGAAACAAAGCCTAAATGTCCGTTTCTTTAATAACTTTGTAACGGCTCGTCGGATTGCCGAACCGTCTTTGCCAACACGTTTCGTTACCTAGCAATTAGGTTTACGGAAGGTCAAATTAGATCAAATTCTCATATTTCCAAAAATTGCACTTTGAACCCTAGGTTACAACTATGCAAGAAATCACCAAATCCCTTCACGAATTAAGCATCAATCATCGAGATAGCATGCTAGGATTCCTCTAAATCTATTTCTAGAGATCAAAACCACATATCTAGAGATCTACCATGAGAGGGCTCAAGAAGCTCACCTCAAAATTAGCTCCAAACTATGGAGAAGATGAAGAAGATGAAGGTGCATGATTCACTTCCAAGCTTCAATCTCCACCAATTTCTTTAATTTTGGGAGAGATTTAGAGAGAGAAATGGAAGTTTTCTCTCTCCCTTCCATGCGTGTGTGTATGCGTATGTGTGTGTGCGGTTTGGGGCTGCTGCGGCTGAGGAAGGAGAAGAAGAAAAGTGATTAAACCCCTTTTTACAACTTAGTCCCTCAACTATGCACTATTCACTTCGGACAGTTTAGAAACTTACATTTTTCGCCGAAGCCCTTCTGAATGTCCGTTTGAGCTCAAATTTGACAAGCAGGCTCGGTTTTACTTAATAAGTCCAAAGAAATTTTAATATTTCAGTTTCGACCCCGTTTGGTCACCGAAAACTGTACCGAACTGTAATCTTTATCAGATAGTTTTTGGATTCTATTTTTCACCTTCCGGGTGTCAGAATGGTATGAAAATTTAAATCTAGCCTCATAAAAATATTTCTGACATCTCCGCCAATTTTCATAATTTTCTGACACTGTGCATTTTCTGCTAATTTATCTGCCCCGTTTCTTACAGAAAATTCTAAATCTTCTGTTTTCGCTTCGATTTCAGAACAGGTCTTTCCCAACTTATATTTCACTTCTCTAAATCCAATAAAAATAGTATCTCATACTATTTTTATTTATTTTCACTTTTATATTTAAAATCCGATATGTTACATTCCACCGTAACCTTACCGGAACCATTTAAATGTACACCGTAACTTCATAGTTTTAGAAGTCCGGTACCTTACATCCTCCCCTCCTTAATAAGAGTTTCGTCCCCGAAACTCACTCACTTCAACCCAATTCACACTCTAATTCTCTTTATTGAGTGACAAGGGGTACAGTGCACTTTTGCATCTCGAAGTGGCCTTTCGCTCATTGGAACTATCCAAAGGCCCACTACGGAGGACATGAGACTAGATTCACTCACATTTGTCGTGCGTAAGTCCAAAAGTGCATTACGGGTCTCCATCATTCTTGGTGGTAGTGCAAGTTGAAACTCAACGACACCATGCGCTCCAACACCATTCACCACTTGACATGCAAGAACTTTTCGTTGCATTTACTTTCCCCTCAGGGTATTACAATTCGATTACCAACCTTGCTTGAAGGCAATATCATTGTGCATCGCTTCATCATGAGTGTTCAAATCACATTTGGATCTTTGCTCTATCAAGAGATGGCCCACTCCGGCGCATCTCGATTCTGAATCCATAATAGAGCATTATCCTCAAGTTCCTCAATTCCTCCAACATAACCCAGCCTACCTAGGCAATTTTTGTGCAGAGGGACTGGTCCTCCCGATGAGGGACCGGTCCCCGAGAGCCTTCAGCCTGAACACACCTACGGGAACCGGTCTACCCTTAGAGGACCGGTCCGTCCACCAGAGACCGGTCCCCGAGAGCTTGCTCTCGCAGGACTTAGCCAATTTCCTCTTCTCGCTGGTTACGTTTACGGGGACCGGTCCCTCTGGCCCAGCGACCGGTTGCATCACGCAACCCCGCAACCACCAGCTACGGGGACCGGTCCTTCCCTGCCCGGGATCGGTCCCCGAGAGCAAATCTGCCAAGTGCAGATTTTTGCACCATTTGCTCTCGCGGACTCCATTACAATGCATTTTTGGTGCATTTGACCTCTTCGGCTTTTGCGAAGCACTCCCACTCGACAATTAGTCGATCTCGAAGGAAGTTCAACTCTCGTATTTCGAGAATTCATCTCCTTGTACCAACTCCTCCACGGAGTTATCGGCTAAACCGATTACGTCGGCTTCCACAGGTGGACAAACGGTCACCAACACCATGTAGGCCCGTCGCAACTACACATAGCGTCTCTCGCTCGCATTGTAGACCCAATCCTAACTTCCGGGCGAAATTCTCACTTGGGAATTCGTACACACTCCAAACAGGAGCAACCAAGACCCCAAACCATGTCAAGTCCTCAGGTTGGGTCACAACACACTAGGTGTATCCTCGATCTCACGATCCAACACGTGGCATTCCACGCACCCGGGTCTAAGCTCGGACTACCGTCCAGTCCAACTCTTTGCCCTACCTATAGGTACCGGGCCGCTGTCTCTCACAGCTGACTGCGCATGCCCAATGGGCCCAGGCTCCACAGTCCACAAATGGTCCAGGCACGGGTCGTCCTGAAGCAATACCCGCCAACGTCGTCCTACACGACATGCTCTACCAAGCTAGATACTCTATCGGCTCCTAAGTACCTAGTGCGAGCCGCTTCAGCCCCACCGAGTGGGACCGACTGGCCCGCTTCACATTTAGCAATGTGCAAGTGCTATTGCCATCTCACTCTGGCTGAATCAAATCCAGTGCCACGAGTACCTATACTAGACGCGCTTCTACGCCTTTATAGCGTTTAATAGCACACAGCTAGGCACACTGCTATGCACACCGATTACACGAGCACGACTGCTCCCGACTCTCAACTCAGAGGTGTTATTAGGCCCACATGCGTGCTTCGATAACTATGCCGCTATTTCTCAACACTGCATCCTACTCGCACTGTTCGATCTAGCCGAACTAATATTCTGAAATGCTCAACTAGCAGGGGTATCCTAACGTCACTTGCGCAACTTCCGCAATTAGTTTCATTGCTTGAGAAGCCAGCTTCAAGTATTCACGTTCATGCGGCGAGTCTCTTATTATCTTGATCCAGGAAGCATCTCACTAACAATGGTTAGTGCTACATGCTCTTAGCCTGCTCCAAGCAGCGCTACAGACTCTACATGATTCAAGCATACTCCGGCGTGTCTACCACCGATCACTCGGTCCCTACTATATAAATGTAAATAGTACTGCTTCACGCATATGATAAATGCATTATGCCCAACAGTCCAATAATTTAGTAGAAGCATATGTTTTGCTTAATTTAACTCGTACGCGCCATGAACAGTCAGCAGTAGTACGGCTTCCTCCACCTGGGTTCGCCGTTCCACTCCGCGCCGCCCGCCGCAGGGCACCTCGGTGCTCAATCCCCAACGCCTGTTCATTTTCCGACCATTGCCTGCAGTGGCACAGCCTGCAGGCTGTGCCCGAGACTAGGAAAGGTCGATCGCCAGTGTCAGGTTGTGTCATCCGTTGCGGACACTCGTGCCCGAAATGCCCAGCTGCCCACAAAAGGCATGCTCCATCGTGCAGCACGCACCGCCTGAGGCCAGTGGGAGCCACCGCAAATCCACGATCCAGGGGAGGACCGGCGTAAGACGGACTTCGAGTTGCCGCCTAGACTTGACTTGCCACACGCCGAATCCGCTCGGCCAATGGCCTCCCCCCCCCGCTCACGGTTCAGTAAGACTCGTGCTCCTCACGTCACAAAGCCTCGTCGGGCTCTGCCAACAACACTCGATCCAACACCTCGTCCGAAGGTTGTGAGCTTTGAAGATTGCACCTCTCGTAAATCTCTGGTCGAAGTTCACGCAGGACCCAATCGGCCATATCCTCATCATCCGCGTACCAACATCCGCGGCAATATTCACGAATCGAAAAACTCGTTCATATTCTCTCACACGAAGCGGTTCCTATGCCGCACTTCTTAACCTGTTCTGGAGCTTTCTCTTTTCAGTGATCGGGAAGTAAGTCGAAAAACCCAATCCCCGAACTCAACCCATAACCATAGGAGGGTAGACTAGGCGATCGATGTCCGTCGAATGCCTTCCACCACACCTTTGCGACTCGTCTGTAAAAGCTATGCATCAGTAGGCCACTTGTCCCGTCCAAGGTGTACAGCTCCGTCAAAGAGACGTTATCGAGTTCAAGTCCAGCCATACATCTCTCTCCG
>NC_033622.1:6643923-6654149 GCF_001540865.1 Ananas comosus
CTATTGAGACACGCAGGTCTCCAAATAAATCGGCTTGTGCACGCAAGCACAACAATAGCCATCTCTAATACAAAATTCTTAATTTAAACAAATTAAAAATTATAGGATTCTGCATACACATCATACATCACATGTTGAAATAAAAAGAAATGGGTCGCTACCCATGATCATTATTGATATGTATCTCATACATTACACATATAATAATAAATTTGGATATTCTAATTAACCGTTAAAAGATGATTCGAAAAATAATAGTGACTAAATCACTAAAAACAATCAATCTTATTGATAGCTTATAATCTTGATCAAAAATTTAATCGTCAAAAATAACAACTTGATCTCATCAAGATTTGATCTAATCAAATTAGATTTTCCTTTTTCTTTTATTTAAAATTTGAATTGATCTAATCAATTTATAAAAAATAATTTTAAAAAAAATTTAAAAAAAAAATTTTTTTTGACGTCCGTACGGACGCTACAGTAGCGTCCGTATGGATGCTACAGTAATTGCTACAGTACCCTTTTTTTTTTGATAGAAAATAAGAAACCATCGATTAAGTTGTTTGATCAATTCGGACTTTTCGAATTAGACAAAAACGATCTATAAATCGTTCTACCAGCGAAAAACGGTTTAGAATACCTAAATTCATAATTTTAATCTTAAAAACATGAGAATGGCTCTGATACCACTGTTAGAAAATTGCGTACGGTAAAAAAAAAAATACAGCGAAAAAAGAATCAAACAAATTTGATTTTTGAAAACTCTCGAGATCCAATCTCAAAAACCACGCAATTAGGATCCCTCATGTTCTTTAAGATTAAAGGAGAAAAATAAGATCGAATCTTTACCTTATTCGCGGATAAATCTTCACCTCAATTTGATGATCGTGAAATTCGGTTCTCTTGAAACCGCACACGCGTCCGGCCTCTATAGGTATCCACATGAGATTCTTGATTTGATCGATGTCCTCACCGGGGTGCTAGATCCCTTGCAAAAGGACGTCTTTCTTGCTAGAAGATGGAAGAGAGAAGAGAGGATAGATGACGGCTAGGGTTTTCTAAAAGCTCTCATATATTATATATAGGAATATAATCCTATTCCTAATAATATAATGACAATTAATGATAAATATAAATCTATATTTAAATTTATCCTTTCTTTAATTGGTTAGATTGATCAAATACTAATTTGATTCGACTTGAATTTTATATTAATTTGATCTTATCAAATTAATAATGCAACAATTGCACATAAGTCCTCTTATAATTTACTAACTATTAGTAAGTCCTCTCTTGTAACATTTACACTTTAATACCACTAATTTGTAACAATTACAAATTAGTCCAATTATCAACATATTGACAATTAGGTCCTCCGGCGATTCAATAATCGCGATCTAGCTATCCGATCAATCACAACCTCTTATGTGTGTGACCCCATAGGTTCTATTCTATCTGGTAGTGAGATATATTTTGATCACTATCAACAATATCACTGAAACTCCTTTCAATGGATTAGAACAATTCCAACTCAGCCCAATGAGAATTATCGATCATCTAGATAATTCTCATGAGTCTCACAATCCACCAGTGACGCCTAGCAGCATGTAGTGGCATTCCAGTAGAATGGAATACTGAACCTCTTGGTGCAGTTACCGTGTGATACAATCCTTCTATCATGAGTCCCGACTAGACGGAGGTTATGGAATAACTCGTCAAACCCCATCGTCTGTCATATGTTAAATTTATTCGACTCGAGTTTCTAATATCGGAAACCCTTTTCCGCTATTTATTCTGCCCTGGCCAAGGTCTTCTAAACTCGGTCTCATAAATCACATAGGACTAACACCCCTATCTACCAAGGGAGATAGATTCCATCTGAGTGCGCACCCTATTCCTACAATGAACCTACTGCAGCCAACATGCACCGCAAGGACCCGAATGGCTAGGGACCAAGTGTATGTACAGTCAAACTACAGTAACCTCATTGTGAATAGCCGAGGCACCGCAGGTCAAAGGACCAGTCACACTACTGCAACAATTGAGTAAGTCACTGACGAGTGAGTAGACATCCAAGTGACTTCTCGCGTTGGTCACGCTCGGTACCCTTGTTCTCTAACAACCACCTGCATATTCGCTTCAGTGTCTCCACACTGTCGACTCGAGACTCGTCTACCCAAAGGGGAAGCGACTTATGCACCAATCTCATCGGATCAATCACCGTCCCCGTGATGATCCATTGATCGGGAGCATTTAGGAATTAACCACCAATGACACATGTCTCAAATTCTCAACACTTGAGAATATATGTCATAATCTTATTAATTTTTTGGACGATTCATGGACACATACACAACATGAATGGAAATAAAAATCCAAAGTTATTCATAATATTTAAAAGTCAAATACAAATTTATGTCCTAGAAAGAATATATGTGTCGGCCTGGTTGGCTTCTAGGGTATACATCTAACACAGCCAACTGAGGATAAAAATGGGTGAAGGGTTATTTATACACCATGTAACAATATCCACCCAGTGCCCCGCAAACTCAAAATTTACAAACTGCATGAACTGCAGTTTTCCACACTGCGTACCGGTACTCAAAGAGGAGTACCGGTACTTGACACCCAGACCTGTCAAACCCGAGCCTCGGTCAAGCGGTCTGTTTGCGGTGTACCGATACCCGCTCAATGCACTGCCGGTACCCAACCCCAGTACCGGCACTCGGCATCCGGTACCGGTACCCAATACTCCAGATCTCAAACCCGAGAGCAGCTACTCTCAGTCACGCATTAGGGTACCGATACCTCACCCAGGTACCAGTACTCAACACCTCAAAATCTGAATTTACAGATTTTGGTGCTAAGTACTCCTCCTCGCGTTCTCAATACATGAGTAATTGGTCAGTACTCAGTCAACGACCTTTAAAATCACCAGGAATAGCGCAAAACACTATTCTAACTCTACAATTTGTTAAAGTTTAGTGTGCTACAGAATAACTTAATTTTCACCTTTAAATATTCTACACCATGGTTCCAGAACAGTATCATATGATATTCATTCCATAATATCAAGTGTTGTTTTTCGTAACAATAGACCTCCGTCAGATCTGCCAAAAGCAGTGTACCTATCATTTCAAAGATTAGAAAATATTGAAAAAATATTAGTCCTTCCTATAGCACTTGTAATATAATGACGATTATTGCATCCTTGAATCTCGATACTAAATCACTATGAAATAGTATGAAATCATACTTCTTTCTAAATAAATTTTATCAAATTTTAGCCCAATAATCTGGTATTGAATTTCTCAACATAAGTGCTCTCTAAAAATCCTGAATGACATAATTATCATTTTCAAGCACTTTGAACAGTATCGTCTAAAAATGAGATATATTGGTCCATGAAATGAGACAGATTTATCTTATAAGTCATGATGGAGTATAATAGTCTATCACCATATCTTCCCCTCAAGATTCTCTCAGTCCGAATAGTACGTGCTATATCTAACAAAAATTTAATATTCATTAGCATGTAAAATTTTGAATATAAATATTTTATTTATAATTTTATGGCATCAATTAATATGCATTATGATCATTTTGATGTTAATTAATATGCAAGAGTTTAGAATAATTGAATCATTATAAAATGGTCCGTAAAAATAAAAATAAAACAACAAATTTCATGGGTAGAGATTGAACCCTCAAATTTTTAGTATTTAATAAGAAGACTTAACCCTACTACATCTAGCCAACATTTCAAAAATCAACTTATTATCCTAACTTCAATATATGTAATATCTCTTCCGCATCACAATATTATAATCCAATAATCCATTTATATTGGATTAGGTCTCCCAAAAAAAAAAAAAAGAGATCTATTAACAGATTCAAATCATCGTATTTTATTTTTTGGAAACGAAAGAAAGAAAATAGAGCAATCTTTACATTATCAATTTTGCATTACAAGCTTGACAATTCAAGTCAAAAAATTTAAAATAAATTACTATTTTAGAGTTAAATCATGTATACAATCTCTAGAGAAATAATTGCATACAAATTTCTCATGTATGAAAAAAAATATTCATACCAATCTCTATACAGAAGAATTCAGAGTCAAGAATTTGATTTAGATATGCTCTAATGCCAATGAAAGTACGTGTAGTTTAGAATGGTTTCTCAATCATCCAAGAAAAGTACCCATTAGCTTAATAGGTCGGATCAGAATTGCCCATAATGGGCGACCCAAAACCTGATTCATAAAACCAACAGCATTTACTTATAATTACATCATCGCATTATATATGGCTTGATAACTAATCTTGCTTGTCTTGATCATCGATCTTAGATCTCATCGGATCCCATTTCATTTCATTTAGGATTACCGTTTCTCCTTTCTAATCTGCGATGTAGCATTATAAACAATGCAATTTTATGAATTATTATACAACATGATCCTCCAATCAGTCTCCTATTCATAAAACATAAAGGAATAAATCATAAATTACAATTGCAACATGCTTTCTCCATACGAAAGCTAGTATGCCATATTCAATTGTAAATCCTACGGTACATTGCGACTTCTAGCATGTACCTTAGGGGGGTTTGGGAAACAGGTGGTTTGGAAAAGGCAACAACCACAAGATTCAAACTATACCATGCATGATAGGTTATGATACACACCGCAAAACACAACTAAAGTGACCTCGTAATTCTCAGCATAACTGCATTAGTAACGGAATAGTTTAGCAAATATTTAGAAATAATATATAGGCAAATCAAGCCAAAACAATTTAAACAATTTTAATTTGCCACTCTAATCAAGCTAAATTTGCTGCAATATGCATGAACATAGCTTCTTCAATTGCAAATCTCATCTGCCATGGACAGAAGGGTAACAAAATTTTGAAAAAAAAGGTACGAAACCAATTTATTTGATTTGAGTCGGTCAATAATACTTTCAAGTCAAAATTCTGTTGACGCCAAATTTGAATATATTGTTTATCTTATTGAAATCAAGCTAGGCCCACAAACCATTATCCGTTACAAAAGGCAACAAGATTAGCAGCAGGTCCTCATCAGCAATTGTAGAGCCCCGTGGATAGTGCCTCAGCAATGGCAATCACCACCCAAATTAGAGAGAAAAGAAGATACAGAATCGAAATATCACATAGCAACACCAATTGCAAAGCAAGCATTCAAAGCAAGCACAAGCAAATTTCCAGAGAGTTTGGAAGCAAATAGTAAAGCCATCCATAAGTTAATCAGAGGATTTTTGAAGTTTAGATAATTGTACAATAGCATCTAACATATTATCAGTGTAAGCAAGTGCCATCATCCATTGATTGGTCATATCCATGTACTCATTACTCCAGGTGCTCCTTGCCTAATCTGTTGCTGGCAGTTTTATTACGTGCTGCTTTTCATGCCTTCCTCCGCAGTAGGGAGAGGCCAGGAGGACTTTGCAGGAATGTTCTTGAAAGCCTTCACGCCAAGCGGGTTGTTCTTGCTCTGTTTTGATTAGAGACAGAGAGGTAATCAGAATCATGAAGTCTTGAAGAAGAAGCCTCTTGAGACAAAAAAAAAAAAAAAAAAAAGCAAAAAATTTGCATGTTTAGGGACAAACGCCTATAACCCTTCTTTTACCTTTTGTGTCTCCACATCCTACGTACGGCTAAATTTACTAGAAGCCAATTATATGCAATACGCAATGGACTTAGCTTCGTTCATTGGTAATGAAATTCCCAACATCTGCCATAAGCTAAACAAGTATCGAGGCAGATCTATACTGTAAAACATCGCGATAACTTTAGATTATTAGGTTGGAAACATGTTTAGGTTTTCGATAAGCTGATTTTCCCACAAGGCATACGCCAGGGGTTTGATATATGGCTTTGCGAATCCCAGCGAAAAAGAACCATCCCAAATTTGAAACTTGTACTCCCGGCGTTAAATGAACTAATAATAATAATTTGATTGAGTCATCGAGTACTAGGGAGAGTGAATTACCATGAGGCAAGTCCCCTCTCGAACATTGCAGATGGGGTAGTCATGAGGGCAGCAGCTGTAGTGATCCTCGCAGCATGAGGCATCTTCAAGAGGGCAGCACCCCCACGAGAAGCAGCTGTTGCCGAACTCGTAGACACAGCAGCAAGTGGTGCTCTCCGGGCAAGTGTAGTAGTTATCACACACGGAGGGGGGCTTCGAGGGAGAAGGAGGGGATGGCCCCGGGTTCGGCGGGTTCTGCCCCTTCTTGATCGGGTAGGACGCTTCCACGGCGATCCCACATTTACCGGTGGGCGAAGCAATGTTGCGCTCCATCCTGATGTACCCAGCCTCACCCCACTTATCTCCCCACGAGTTTTTCACAATCCAGTAGTCCTTTCCGTTCTCACTGCCGTAGCCTACGGCTGTGACTCCGTGGTCTAGTGAAGTCCCACAGCTTCCGTTGAATATCCCCTGAAATATTTCAATATTTCTAACATGATTGCCTTCGGTAGATGTTTAATAATTCAACTTCGAGCACCAAAGAAGAGAGATGAGCTAAGAACTGGTCAAGAGAAGGGAATGAAATTTTGAAAAACCAATCGCACGATCATGTATCTGACATACTAAAAATCATGTATATAATAATAATAATAATCTCTTCGGATGAAATGGGGGGGCCTCTCACGAATGAACCATCAGAATAGCGTATTTTCACAAAGCTACACACGAGCACACATCCAACTTCCCCTTAACAAGGAGAAGTGGGACGAATTGCAAATAAAATTACCAAAACAGTTAACAAGGCCTCACCAAATTTATGAGGTCAACACATGTAAAGTTTCCGACAAAGATGATGATGCGCTAAATTCACACAGTACATAAGAGGATCACATAGTACATAAGAGAAGCGAAATCGAAACGATAAATACCTTTCATGGTTCAATAATAAGGGGTACCGAAATCAAGAAAAAGTAATATTTAACATTTAAGATAAATTCGTTCGTTTGTCGAAAAAGCATGTTCTTCTGCTATGAAGAATGGAACAGCCAAATATTGCGGAGTTGATTAAAAATATTTTAGCAAGTCAGCCATATCTCCTGGGTCACAATGATGCGAAAATCTACATGTGCTGCTACAATCGAATGGAGACCGCATATGTGTATGTATATCAATCATCACAATACATACGGAGGAGAGCGATTGAAGCTTAACACTGGAGGAAGGTCAGTTTTGAGGGCACGAGCCCAATAAGAAATGAAGCTGGAATCCTCACCGACTCATAAAGCTGGAAGGCCCTTCCGCCGGCTTCGATGGCAACGCTGACGGGCTGGTTCGCCACGGCCTTCTTAAGGGACATCTCGTCGTTAGCAGGGACATCCTCGTACGAATCGATGGAGACGACCTTTGCGTTTTTCTGTGAAGAGGAATAGAATAATAATAATACACACGGCAACAAAAACAGCTAGCACCGGCAAGGTTCAGAATTTACAAATTCAGATTCATCAGATTATTATTATTATTATTATTGGTTATTGGGGGGATCGGGAACAGGACTGGAACAATACCCGGTAGGTGTCGCATGTGGCGTCGCGGGCCTTGTAGGGATAGTCCTCTTCGGTGTCGATGCCGCCGTTGCTGATGATGAACTGGAAGGCGTAGTCCATGAGGCCGCCGTTGCAGCCCTGGTTGTACTTGCCGTCGCAGTCCACGAGCTCCTGCTCCGACAGCGATATCAGATCACCCGTCACGATCTGGTTGATCCCTTCCACCGCCGCCACCGTCGAGAATGCCCAGCAACTCCCTAACAGACACAGACACAGACACAGACACAGAGAGAGAGAGAGAGAGAGAGAGAGAGAAAAAAAAACAAAACAGAGAGAGCAACATCAAAACCAAAAGATGAACCGACCGATAATTTTTCAGAACCGAAATAAAAAAAAATAAATAAATAAATAAATGACATCTCAGGCTCGTATCGACTGTCGAGAGGGGGAAGAAAAAGAAAGACGGACCGCAGCTGCCCTGATCCTTGACGGCGACGACGGCGCCCTTCTGCCTCCAGTCGACGGCGTCGGGGAGAGCGTCGCCGGCCCGAAGGCGATAGCGATCGCTCCCGCTCCCGCTCCCGCTCCTGCCGCCGCGGGGGCGGACGCCGAGGAAAGTGGAGCGGTACTCGTCGTTGGTGAGATCGGCGAAGCGGTTGAGGCCGAGGCGGAAGGAGTGGAGGCCGGCGTCGGCGGCGGCGTTGTGCTCGTCGACGTAGCGGAGATTCTCCTTGAAAATCTCGAACCTCCTCTCCTCCTCGCCGACGCCGTTGTACCACTTCCCGTGCCGGCCCATCCACGACCGGTACAGCCGCCGCACCTCCGCCTCGCTCCGAGCTCCATACCCCAAAATCGACATGCCCCCCGCAGCAGCCACCACAGCCACCATTAAGCTCAAGGCTAAGGAGACGAGGAGCACAGAAGAGCCTCCTAACCGAGAAGAAGAACCCATTTTCTTTCTTTTCTTTTAGCTTTCCTTTCTCTTCTTTTTGGCTTCTCTTCTTCCGTAGGATGCCAATGTAGCGTTAATTTATAGAGAGAGGTAGAGGGAACAATTAGATGCCGGTGGAAACTGGAAACAGGGACGGATTTTTTTTTTCTTTCTTTTCTCTCTTTCTTTCTTCTTTTTTATTTATTAAAATAAAATAAAATTTTGTTTTTTTATTGATATGATTATAAGATTACAATCGTGATGATAATAATAATAATGGAGGAAGAGGCGAGGAGGGTGACACTATTATTAGCTAGTATAATTATTGATTAATAATAATAAATATAATATAATATAATAAAAAAGAAAGATTGAGAAAAAAATAAAATAGACAAGAAGAGAGGAAAGCGGAGAAGGTGGATGCAACGAGGAAAGAAAAAAAAAAATATATATATATATATATATAATATAAAATAAAATAAAAATAAGAGAAACTTTAAAAAACCCCTCATGTGGTTTCTAATTTCTCACTTTAGTACCCTCTGATTTAAAATATATCAATTTATCTCCATGTGGTTTTGTTTTTATTTTTTCTATAGCTTTTCTCTTAATATTTTATTAAATTATCTACAAAAAACATCAAATATCCATCTAGATTTACCGAATATTTACTTTAGTAACCTTTACTTTTAATTGTGTCACTGATTTAAGAAAAAATTATAAAATTGATAAAAAAAAATAATAATAAAATCACAGAGAAGCAAATTGATACATTTTAAATTATAAAATATTAAAGTGAGAAAATACGAAATCATGTGAAAGATTTTGAAGTATTTTTTAAAAATAATAGAGGGAAAAGGAAAGGAAAGGAGAGGAAAGGAAAAGAAAAGAAAAGAAACGAAAAGAGAGGCGGTGGTGGTTCCCACTGGGGTGCGGGGTGGGAAGGGCGTGGAATGAGTTGAGCCAATCAACGAGGAGCAGAAACCCCATCCCCTCAGAATTAGGAGAGAAGGGGATGGATCATGAACAAACACATCATACACATCCGTAGCTCTATTGGTCAACGAAACTGCAACGGACTTTCCTTGGTTCTCATACATTATTTTTATTTATTTTTATTTTTATTATTATTACCGGTGCTGCTGTTTTTTTTTTTATTGTTATTATTATACTTAGTATTTGTTATAAATTCTTTCTTCTTAAATTTAGTATTTAGTATGTGCTTGGCAAACAATTTGAAGCATACAATATATATATATATATATAGAGAGAGAGAGAGAACTAGGTTGGAATACTATCAACAGTATCAAACTATTGGTGATATTAGTTTTTTAGTATCTCTCAAAAAAAATAATATTAGTTTTTAGTCCTTGAAATGAGAAATGTACAGTTAGGATGATGTGAGCCTTTTAGGGTTGAGTGGGTGGTTGGTTGAATAGTATAATCGAATCGATGAAAAATGATAAAAAAGATAAATCTATCGACAGAGAACTTGATAGCACCAAATGCTTTGTACTATCGATAGTATCCCAGTCGGACTATATATATATATATATATATATATATATATATTGAAGGATAAGAAATTCTTCACTTAAAATTTTAGATAATTTTATTTTTGTTAAATATTTTGTATATATCTAAGTTATGGGTAACATACTAATAATATATAACTAAGCTGCGCATGTATCAAGACATTCATTTAAAGTTTCAGATTATTTATATCAAAATTGGCATGAATAATCCTTTAAAAAATT
>NC_033622.1:6656101-6678228 GCF_001540865.1 Ananas comosus
ACCAAAAACTTGATAGCACCAATGATTTGGTACTATTAATAGTATAGTAGTCTAGTTCTATATATGAGTCCGGCTACTATGCTATTAATAGCACGAAGCATTTGCTGCTACCAAGTTTTTCACCGTTAGATCTACCCTTTTGATCATTTTTACCCGTTAGATCATACTATTCAACCAACCACCCACTCAACCCTTGGGGGCCCACATCATCCTAACCGTACATCTTTTAATCCAATAACCAAAAACTTGATAGCATCAATGATTTGGTACTATTAATAGTATAGTAGTCTAGTTCTATATATGAGTCCGGCTACTATGCTATTAATAGCACGAAGCATTTGCTGCTACCAACTATTAGGATGATGTGATTCTTTTAGGGTTGAGTGGGTGGTTGGTTGAATAGTATAATCGAACGGATGAAAATAATAAAAATGGTAAATCTAACGATAGAGAACTTGATAGCACCAAACCAAATGCTTCATACTATCGATAGTATCGCAGCCGGACTCTATATATATATATATATATAAAACTTATTATAACTATTACTGTCACGCCTGAGATGCAGCTCAATCCAAATTAGCCAACAAATCAATTGCATACATAGAAAGTCCTATATACACAAAGCGATAAAAGTATCTGTAAAATATATAAAAATTTCTACAAGTTATAGAGCTTAAAAATAACTGCTAAAAGTAAAATATAGTTTACTGTACATACATAAACTTTAAGGGCTTGTTTGGTTCAAGGGTGGAATTGGAATGGATAATGGAATTGGAATGAATAATGGAATGCGAATGAATTGAAATGGTAATTGAAATGACCTACTCCCCCAAGATATTTGGTTTATTTATGGATTGAGAATTGGAATAAGTTATTCACATTTCATTGTTTGGTTCGTATAAACTAAAAAAATTATACTATAATTACTAATTTTACTCTCAAATATAAATTTATATTATTTAAAATTTATGAAAAATATAATACTATTCTAATAAGTTTTCCAAAAAAATATCAAATTTATTTTTAAAAACTTTTATTGATGTGGGTTAGGGATAGGGTTTTGAGAGAGGATATGTTTTTTTTTTTTTTTTGATGAGAAAGGGGTGAAGAGAAGGAGGGTGAGATGGTCACATAGGCTTCGAGAACTTTGTGGGCTTTCGAAATGTAATCTCAATCCGGGCTAGAAGACCGGAATGAAGTTGAAGGCTAATGGGCCATTCCCATTCCAGTCCGGAATAGGAATCTCAAACCAATTCATGCGAACCAAACAAAATTAACCAGATTTGATCAAATCGATTTCCATTCCATACCCAAAATGGATGAACCAAACAAGCCCTAAAAGTACAACCGATAAAAAACATCAAGAATAAAAATTGGTTTGATTGATGAACAGAGTGCACTAAAATTTTATTTTATTTTTCTTTTACTATCTAAAATACTCTAATAAAATATTTCCAACAGATCTGAACCTCGGATCAAGCACCATTAAATTGATTGGGAATGAATAATCCTATAAAAAGATTATATCTTCTACTTATTAGCACAAATTAAAATACAAGTTTGCTTATTGTCTTTAGTTATTCCTTTAAGGTTTGGATACTTATTTCAGGATAAGATACAATTCAGATATATAGTAGAATTAGTGTAAATTTTTATTTCGATGAAAATAAGGTTGTTTCTGAGAATAAGGTCGGTAGTATTTGAATGGTTAGATTGGAATAGTATGAATAAAATAATTATAATTTTAATTTAATAATATTTTATCTAATTAATTAATATTAAATATTAATTAAAAATAATTTAATAAATTAAAAAATTATTAGCAATGGATATTGTATAAGAATGAAAAATATATATAACTAATTAATTATATTAATTACATATGCCTCTCAAAGGTACACAATTTGCGCTTGTCATCATAGATAGCCGAATTTGTGTGTACCCGTGAATTTGATTTTTGTCCCCTGCATTTGAATTTTGTCCCATTTGCATATTTTCGCGTTTTCCAATCTTAGCATTCTCGAATTTTTGGCAATACAACTACTACTACTATATTATTACTATTATTATTATTATTATTAATTATTATTAATATTGATGGAAGTACTGGACAAGGTCAAACAGTAGTTTGGCACCAATAAATAGTTCGGGACTGCTCAACTGACAACTAAGAAAGCACCTTCTGGATGGGAACAAGCAGACACATGCCTCTTTTTTTTTTTTTTTTTTTTTATATAAAAGTGTTTATTAAAGAAGTGTACTATTTAGACTCCGATGCTCAGATCTAAAAACTGTCTGAGCTTTTAATATTAAAAAATAATAATAAGACAATAGTTGAATATAGGCTCTTGAACGAAGGGGGTATAAGATTTATATCTTTTTTTTTCTAAATTTGAATTCGAATTTTTAAATTTAAAATCTCTAAATTTGAATTACTAATTTGAATTCAAAATCTAAATTGCATTTCAAAATTTAAATTCAAAATCAAAAATTTGGATTTGAGATTAAAATATTGAATTCAAAATCTGAAGATAAATTTGGATTGATATTTGAATTCTAAAATTTAAATTTAAAATTAAAATTTGAATTTAAATTCTAATTCAAGATCTGAATTCGAGTACGAATGCAAACATCAAGTTCAAATTCTAATTTTGAATTAAACTTTCAAAAATTTCATTCCGATTTTAAATTCAAAGTAGAAATTAGATTTTAAATTTAAATTAAAAAATTTAAAGTTAGATTTTCAGCTGGACTTCAAATTTAGAATCAATATTGATTCTGAATATTTACATTAAATTTTAAAATTTGAAATCAAAATTCAAATTTAATTACAGAGTCAAAGTCAAAAATTTAAATTTTAATTCAAATTTCTATTTTAATATTAAATCAAAAATTATAAATTTAAATTTAAGTTCAAATTTTAATTTAAGATTTTTAGTCTAAAATTAAACTTATAATTTTAATAGCATCATTAATCCCCAACCTTTTCATAATTTGTTTACTTAATTTGGTCCCTAGTGGTGACTCGGCGCAGTTCGTGAATTTTAAGGGCCCTTTTAATGGTTGGGAGCTTCTTGCAATGAAATGAAGATATTCAAAACATAATTAAAAAATCTCTCCAAAAAAAAAAAACATAATTAAAAAAAAAATAATGATGGGAGGCCAAGTGAAAAACAAAGTTGCAAAGGTTGGAGAAGAAAAGTGCATTTAATTATTATATATATATGTAGGTATATAGAGTAAGTCTTGTGTGCTGTTAGGAATACGGAAGCCTGCACGCTCTTAAGCAGTTTTCGATGAATGGGTCTTTCGAATTGACAATCGGCTTCGTTAGACTTGATCTAGCGGATTTGAAGTATCTAGAACACAACTTTTATGATATTCCGATATCATTTATCAAGCGATCGAAAGGTTTAAAATCAACAATTTTTAATAATTGACGTATATTAGATTAACGGTGTAGAAGTATTCAAATTAGATTAAATTTTGATAGAAAATTTTTTATACTATTTACTATAAGATCAATATCTCAGATCAAAAATTTTAATGTTATATCACCACTTTTTGTGAGATTTTTATTTTTTTATTGGTTGATGTATATCGTTTGCAACTTTAATGGTATAGAAGTATTCAAATCTGATGAAATTTTGATAGAAAATATTTTATACTATCTATTATAAGATCAATATCTCTGATCGAAAATTTTGATGCTATATCACCACTTTTTGTGAGATTTTTATTTTCAGCCGTTGATTTTGAACCCTTTCGATCGCTTAGATAAATGATATCGGAATATCGCAAAATTTATTTTCTAAATACTTCAAATACGCTAGGTCAAGTCCAACTGAGCCGATCATCGATTCAAAAGTTCTATCATCGAAAACTGCTTTAGAGCACGAAAGACTTCGTACTCCTAATAGTACACAAGATCTACTCTCTCCCTCTCTCTCTCTATATATATATATATATATAGAGAGAGAGAGAGAGAGAGAGAGAGAGAGAGAGAGAGAGAGAGAGAGAGAGAGAGAGAAAGAGAGAGTCCAACTACTATACTATCGACAGTAACAAGCTCTTGATACTATCGAGTTTTCTGCCGTTAGATCTACCCTTTGATCATTTCCACCCGTTAGGTTATACTAGTTAACCAACAATCCACTCAACCCTAAGGGGCCACTATCATCCTGACCGCACATCTTTTCATCCAACGGCCGAAAACTCGATAGCACCAAGCGCTTGATACTATCAGCAGTATTGTAGTATATATATATATATATATATATATATATATATAGAGAGAGAGAGAGAGAGAGAGAGAGAGAGAGAGAGAGAGAGAGAGAGAGAGAGAGAGNCACGCCTCGGGACTCAGTGGAAGCCGACCCGATGTGTGTCCAGACCCGCCATATGCTTACACATATAAGGCGTCTACAGCAATAGCGATAATTAAACAACAATAAATGTGCATCTAGGAGTATCAGAGCATACAACAACTAGATTCTAGAATAAGGAGGTAAATACAAGAACTAATTAATTCACTAACATAAATCATAAGATAGTACATCATAAAATCCCAAAATACAAATGCTAAAATACAATAGTGATGGTCTCTATATATGGATACAAAAACTCTCACTCTCTACAATAATACAAAAATAGAGAGACCCAATGTCATCATGTCTAAAACATGGTACAAAGGTAAGTGACCCAATGACCTATCATTATGTCATCATGTAGGAGTTAAACATTTACTACATTGAATGCCTCTTTATAGCATTTTGTCCACTATGTCACACAAGAGTTTTAAGTCTAAGAGCATGTTATTCTCATCCTTTTTATTACATGAAACATAATTCCAAACCACATAACAGAATGTTAACCATATGCATAGCTACAATGCACATATCTCTCTCCACTATATAGAGGCAATTTTTCAAAAAACATAACACATGTATTTTAAACATTCTAAATTCACATATACTTTATCTAGCATAAATATGCATGAATTTCTATTTTTAAAATAAAAAAAATAATATAGGGGGAGTTCACCCATTTCGGTGAGGTCAAACCCACCAAGAACTCCTCAAATTCCCTTCGTTTGGGCCAAAGAGGATGTCCACTAGTCTCCTAAATCCCTAAAAAAAATTCTAAGAGGGTTAGTCGAAACGAACGAACACTCAAATTGTTCATCTTTAACCAACCCAAGAAAATGGCAAAAACTCACCTTAAATGTGAAAAAATCCTCTTAAATCCCAAATGGAAGCTAGAACCCTTCTAATACAACCTAAATGAAGGTTCTAAACCAATCAATTGAGCTCCAAAAGCTACAAATCAAAAATTCCCAAATAAACCCTATTTTTTCCATTTCTAGGGTTTCTACACAAAAACCTCCAAAAATATTGTAATATACCGAAACTTCGATAGTGTATATCGAACTTTAGTCAAATTGACCAAAGTGTCCGAGAGAAATAGTTGGACAAAATCCATTTAACATTCCAACAATGTTGGAAGGGTTAAAGTTGAATTCTAAAAGAATTAGAAAAGTTTTAGCATTGTTCGGCGCGAATTGGAGTCGAAACAATGCGATATTGAAGTCTGGAGCATTTTGTAACCGGTAATGCATTGGAGTGGTACCGGTACCAGACAGCAGACCGAGAACAGCAGCTCTCGGGTTTGAGAGTTTAAGGCTGTTAAACCGGTAACACCCTTGGTTAGTACCGGTAACAACTCTGTTACCCGAGAAAACAGCTCTCGGGTTTGGCTGTTGCGTAGTCGTGTAATCGGTGACAAAATATGCTGTACCGGTACCAAGTGTCCTTCGCAGCAGACTTTGGTCTACTGCAAATATGAAGAAAGAGTGGGTTTATTTGCAAATGTAGCAACCTATAAAACACCCCACCACCCCTCTCTCTTGTTCACAGCCAACCACACCCCTCTTTTTCTCATTTCTCTCCCCCTCTCTCTCTAGGAGCTTTCCCCAAGGCTAAAGGAGGAGATTGGAGAAGGATTTTGGAGGAGATTTGGAGCTTTTGAAGGGTTAGGGTTCTCCTACAAGGTGGACCTTGGAGAGCTAGTGGGCTAAGGTAAGGTTTCTCGTGAAAATGAGGCTAGGGCTTGGTTTTATGCCCTAAATCTTTTGGTTTTGAGCTTCTTATAAGATTAAAAACCTAGTAGAGGCCATGAAACTTCATGAAATCCATATTTCTCCATGAGCTCTCATGGTGGATTTCTAGGGTTTGGTTTATATGCCCTAGGAATGGTTTGAATAACCTAGAAATAGTTCTAGATGAGTTTCTAGATGATGATTAAGCTTGTTTTTGCTTATCTTAGAGATCAAAATGGTGTATTGGGCAAATGACATTATTAAGGCACCAAAATTGGAGATTTTGCCCTTGGTTGGTTTAAAGGCAAATTGACCTTGTAGAAACCAAATTGGGAATATTTCTAACTAGTTTATGGACTTGGTTCGCCGATCCGACGAGTCTACGTAAAGATATTGGAAAAAAAGCGTAATTTGGCTTTGTTTTGTCGCAGACGAGAGAATAGAAGCCCAAAAATCACGATATTAGAACCGTAACACCTTTATAACCATACGAAGTGGGTGGTGCTTTCCGAAATCGATGAATTTCCTTTCATGTCTAAAGTGTCATTTTCTGAGCATAGGTTATATATGATCATTATGCATTGTAGGGTGAAATGAGAGCATGTGGCTATATGTTATTGCATGTTGTGAGTACAAATGCATATGAAAAGATAGTAAAAGAATGAGAACTTGTAAAACCCTATGTATGCATGAATGATGACAAGAACCTAGAAAAGACAAAGAACTTAGTGACATTGAGAACGAATGACATTATGACATAAATGTAAAGAGTGGCATTAATGAGTTTGAATGCTAGAGTTGAACACTTAGTGTGTGGCATTAATGAGATCAATGAATGCATGAAAATGAGTTAAAGAACACTTAGTGTGTATGGCATCATGAAAGTTAAAGAATGCAAGTAAAGTGAGATAGTTGACATATGATATAACAACCTTATAGTTAAGGGTCAAATGAGCATTGGAATCCTTAAAGTTAAGGATTGATTATACTCGCCTATAAGTCTTGGCTTGAAGGAGGTCGCTCCCCCTCGAGTGATGAGCTTCGGAGTTGTAATCACTGGAAAGGTATTTGCCCCAGAAGACGGTCCCATCGGGAGGAAGCTAAAGGCCCGATATTAGAGATTTGAGTTGGTGAGTTATGGAATCCGGCGGGAGGAAGCTGAGGGCCCAACGGGTTAGCCATGAGATTGAGTAATGAAATTGAAATCTTGCATTCATCATGAGCATTCTATTTGAGCATAGCATTGATATTGTCACGCCCCGCCCCGAAACCACTACCAATTTGGCACGATTCGGCCGCGGCGACGGACCGCCGAACGGACAGCACCTCCCCTGTCCGCTCAAGGCTCAACAACAGGAATGTGTACAAGAATTTACCCAGGACTTTAAATTCTAAACATACACAATCAACGAAGGCACAAACAGTGCCAACAACAAAAAGAGCAAGTAATCCACAAGATATACGAGTGAAATAAAGAGAGTACTTTACTAACTATTACAATAGTTGCATTCTCTACATTTACATCATTTTCCAAAATGAATACATTTGATCCTCAAAATACATAGCTCTCCAACCTCACCTACATGAACCTCTCTCAATACATAGATGTACTAATGCAAAAGGAAAGCTACTATACTACCACGGCCTCACTGATCGGGCGCGATGCCCTTGCCGCGGTCCTCTCTCTGCAGCCCTGAACCTACCACTGGAAATAGAGTGGGGTGAGAACTATCTTCCATAGTTCCCAGTGGGCTCGGCCGCCGACTCTGCCGATCTCCCCACTAGGTCCAAGTGGGCACAAGTAACAACAGATAGATAGATAGATAGATATGTATCTAAAAGCTGTAAATGCGATAGTAGGAAAAACTATGCTACTATGCCCATAATCATAAGTATGAATGCATGCATCATAAGATAAAGGTTTGCTATCATGCTACAAATTCGATCCATGTTCGAATGGCTATGTTCAATGACATTTATTAACCTTTAACCTTTCATTTACCCAATCTGTGGCGAGGCCCTAGGGCTCGCCCATGACTCACCTTCAAATCCCAAAGTGGGGAGGGAGCTCCAAGTGCACCCAAGCCCGGGACCGTCTGCGGACCTCCATGTGGTCCGGACCTCCAAGTGGTCCTAGTCGCGCGACACTCCGGAGTACTCGACGACAATCCCCTCCATGTGGGGATTGGATGGCTATACCATCCTAAACGCAGACTGTGAGCTAGATCTATCCTCTCCAAGTGAGGATACACTATAACTAGGGTCTACACCCAATCCAATCCTCTCCAAGTGAGGAGGCTCTACAACTAGAGTCAATAACCCAATCGAATCCTCTCCAAGTGAGGACGCCCTACACTAGGGTCAACGACTATCGCGGAATCATCGGTTCCCGACATTCATGCAATGCTATTTAGTTTTCTAAATTCATTGTTCACAAGGCATTTTCTAAGGGATCCACCTATCCCTAGGTCCATCGACCTCTAGTGTTATTTACACTACATTAATGCCACTCGTTATCATTCAATGTTTGGATGCCACTCGTTTGTTCTTTAACAATAACACTACTTTCTATGTCATCAATACCCCCATCGGGTTCATCTCTATCTTTAGCATCATAGGATCCACGTTCCGACCCAATCCTCACCTATCTAGTTACCAAGCGTTCCAAGTACACTAGGTTATCATTTAGAAAGCATAAGGAATGGAGCTACTATGCAATCCTACAATGCAACATGAAGAGATGGGATTAAATGCAATCTAAGACATAGAAAGGAGTTCGAAAGTTTCGGATGACACCCCCCACCTTTTACCAACGTAGAGGCTCTAGAAACGCTCCCCGGCGAGCTTTGCGAAAAGGCTTTAGCCCTCCTTGGTCCAAGGTAACGCCGAAACGACCGCAATTCGCCGATTGCTCTAAGCCCGCTCGACGAATCGCGAAATCGACTTCGCCCCCGCGTCTGGGCACCTATCGATGAGGTTTACAAGGCCTCAAATGAGATCAATCTCATACTTTACAAAATGCCCCCATTTGGAGCCCTAGGTTGCACATATAGCAACCCACTCATAAAACCCTAGATTCATGGGATTGATCTACTTAGAAACATGCAATCGAAGTTTACAAAGCTAGGGTTTAGTAGCCTACCTCAAGAGCTACACCAATGGGAAGAGGAGAAGGAGATGGAGGTGCTCAAAGCCTTCCTCTTGATCTCCTTCTTCTTCTCCTTCCTTATCTTCCTCTTCTTTTCCTTCCTCTCCTTCTTGTTCTTCTTCTCCTTCTTTTCTTTCTAGAGAGAGAGAGGGAGCAAGAGAGAAATGAGAGTGAGGGAGAGAGAGAAAGTGAGAGGGTGTGAGGGAGAGAGAGGGCGCAGCCCACTCTAATAAATGCCATTTTGCATTTAGACCCCTCAACTTTTCATCCATTGCACAGCCCTCACTGGGCAGTTCTCGCGCAGAGGGACCGGTCCCTGGTCGGGGAGACCGGTCCCTGAGAGCTCTCCCTGCAGTCTGGGGACTTTTCGCGTTCGGGAACCGGTCTCTCCCCGGGAGACCGGTCCTCGGGAGACCGGTCTTCGCCTGAGAGACCGGTCCCCGAGAGCTCGATTTTTCAGAACTTAGCCAATTTTTGGCAATTCTCGCTAGGACCACGTTCGGGAATCGGTCCCTCCCTGCCAGGAACCGGTTGCATCACGCAACCCCGCTACACCCAGCCAGGGGAACCGGTCTTTCACCTCTAGAGACCGGTCCCCGAGAGTAATCTTAGCCCAATGATGCAGTTTGCACCATTTGCTCTCGCGGACTCAACTCCAAAGCACTTTTTGTGTTTTGAGCATTCTTAACTCCCACAAAGGGTATTCTCTCGACAATCAGTCGATCCTGGACGAAGTACAATCCTCGGATTTCGAGAATCACTTCTTTACAGATATATTTTGTTCAGGCATATTAGCTGCATTTGTTTAGTTTGTTATTATGTATTCTTTCTTCTATTATGCCTAATTTAGACCTAGTGGGAAAGTCGGCGAGGTCGGCGACCGAACCCACTTGGAACTTTGTTGTAGTTCTCACCCCCCTTTTTCCACAGAGCCGGGACCGAGTGAGCCGGCCGACGATCGCGGTAAAGATATGGAGCCATAGACAGGGACCACCCGAGTTGGTTTCATTTTGGTTTAGTTGCATTCCCTTTTATATCATCTTTTGTATTTTGATGATTATAGATGTATTAAAGATGTCATAAATAATGTTAAATGAAAAGGTTTATTTTGGAGTTTATGTGATGTAAAAAAAATAATGCAAAAGAATGTAAAAGAGTACAAATGTAACATGAGGTTGAATGCATGTAAGTGGTTAAAAGTTAATTATATTACTTGTATGTTGCTTAGTTAGTACTTTCACTTTGGCTACTGCTTGTCCTCGTGCAAGTCAAGTATATGTATGTTTCCGCATGTGTAAATTTATATACTTGCTCTGTACTTGTTGTTGAGCCTTGGGCGGACAGGGGAGGTGCTGTCCATTCGGCGTCTGTTCGACGTGCCCGAACCGACCAAATAGGATCGGTAGCGGGGCATGTAAGGAAGTGAATTCTCGAAATCCGAGAGTTGGACTTCGCTCAGATAATCGTCGAGTGGGTATGCTTCGGAAAAGCCGAAGAAGTCAAAAACCCGAAAAGTGCATTGCAACGGATCCACGAGAGCAAGTTGTGCATAATCTGCACTTAACAGATTTTGCTCTCGGGGACCGGTCCTTGATGGGAAAGACCGGTCCCCGTAAGCAAAATGGGCGGCAGAAAACTCTGCGCGCAATGTTTGCTCTCGGGGTCCGGTCCCCGGTCCCTCAGGCGAGGACCGGTTCCCGTACGCGTAGAAGCTGGCTGAGAGCCTCTGCCCTCAAGGGTTGCTCTCGGAGACCAGTCCCTCTAGGGATAGACCGGTCCCCGAGCACGAAAACTGCCCAGTCTGGGCAGTATGAGAGAAGCAAAGTCGAGGGGCTATTATGCAATTGTGACTTTAGTGAGGGGTATAGATGGGAGATCACCCTCTCTCCCTCTCATTTTCACACCCAAACACATCTCCCTCTCTCTCTCTAAGCTCTCTCTCCCTCTCTTTTGAAGTGAGAAGGAGAAGAAGGAAAGGAAGGAGAAGAAGAAGGAGAAGAAGGAAAGCAATTTAGAGAAGGGCTTGGTTTGTTGGCTTAAATGGGCAAGCATCCTGCCCTGTGGCGGGAGGCCATGTGGGCCGAGTCATGTTCGAAATGGCGTGAGGCTGGGTTGGGCCGAGTCATGTTCGAAGTGGCGTGAGGCCAGGTGGGCCGAGTCACAATCTAGACCCGTGGGTGCTGTTTCTATACGCTTTAAGTGAATTGGTTGCGTATTTCTAACAGCTCGAGCTTTTAGGATTAATGGTTAGCGCCAACGATCCGACAATTGGTATCAGAGCCAGAGGTCACGGGTTCGATTCCTGCATGCTGCAAATATGTGCAGGTGCTGGAGGGGGGATTGTTGGCTTAAATGGGCCAGCATCCTGCCCTGTGGCGGNTGTACCTAGCCCTGGAAACAGAGTAGGGTGAGAACTATCTTCCATAGTTCCGAGTGGGCTCGGCCGCCGACTCCACCGATCTCCCCACTAGGTTCAAGTAGGTATAAGTAACAAGAGATAGATAGATAGATAGATATCTAAAACTGTAAAGACATAATAGAAAAACTATGCTACTATGCCCATAATCATGTGTAATGTATGCATGCATCATATAGTAAAAGTGTACTATCATGCTAACAAATTCGATCCATGTTCGATAAGCAATGTTTAATGTCATTATTAACTTTTCATTTACCCAATCCGTGGCAAAACTCTTGGGTTTGCCTACGCCTCACATATCCATCCCATTGGGTAAGGAGGCTCCATGTGCCCCCGAACTCGGGACTGTCTGCGGACATCCACTCTGTTCTAATCGTCCGACACTTCGGAGTACTCGACGACAATCCTCTCCATGTGAGGATATGGATGTCTTTACCATCCCGAATAACAGACCGTGAGCTTGATCTATCCTCTCCATGCGAGGATACCCTACGAATTAGGGCCAACATTTCTCTCGGAACTCACCTATTCCGACTTTCATGCATAGTTACTTAGCTTTACTAAGTTCATTGTTCACGAGTCATTTTCTAGGGAATCCACCTATCCCTAAGTTCATGAATCTCTAGTGTCAAATACACTACATAATACCACTCGTTCTATTCTTTATATTTAGATGCCACTCTCGATCTCACTAAATAACCATCGAATTCATCTCTTTTCTTTAGCACTACAGGATCCATGTTCCGACCCAATCCTTACCTATCCATTGCACCAAGTATTCCATGTACACTAAGTTAACATTTAGCAGCATAAGGAAAAGGTACTACAATGCAATCCTACAATGCAACATGCAAGAGATGAGATTATATGTTATTCTAAGACATAATAGAGAGTTCGGTTGCTTCGGGATGACACCCCCCACCTTTTGAGGTATGAAGGTTCTAGAAACGCTCTCCAACGTACGTTATGACGAGGTCTCGGCCTCCTTGGTCCAAAACGGCGCTCAATCCGCTATATTTCGCCGATAGCTTTTCACCCGCTCGACGAATCGAAAATTCGACTTCGCCCCCGCGTTTAGACAGCTACCAATTAGGTTTACAAGCCATCAAATGAGATCAATCTCATCATTTATCAAAAACCCCAATTTGGGTGCCCTAGGGTTCACATCTTGCAATTTGCACTATAAAACCCTAGCTCCTAGCTCTATTCCACCATTAATGGTGCTAGAGGTCCCTTTGACCTTATCTCGAAAGCCAAAAACCCAAAAACCCTAAGTTCTACCTTTAGGGTTCAGGAGCTTACCTCTATGTTAGCTCCAAGGGAGAGGAGAGGAAGAGGAAGATGCTCCAAGCCTTCTCTAGCTTGATCTCCTCATTCTTCTTCTTCTCATCCTTCTTCTTCTTCTCTTTTTCTTCTTTTCCTTCTCTTTTCTTTCTTCTCTACCTAGAGAGAGAGGGAGAGCTGAGGGAGAGAGTGAGAGTGAGGGTGAGAGAGAGGAGAGGGCTGAGCCCCTCTATACCTCTCTAACTAATGGCATTTTGCATAAAAGCCCCTCCATTTTAACCCTCTCAACATACTCTGCCCGAGCAGATTTCGAGCGGAGGGACCGGTCCCTGGTCGGGAGGACCGGTCCCCTAGGACCTTCCCAAATTTCACGCGTACGGGAACCAGTCCCTGCCTGAGAGACCAGACCCTTGAGGACCGGTCCTTCCTGAGAGATCGGTTCCCGAGAGCTGACCTCTCGGAACTTAGCCAAATTTTCACTTCTTCCGCAGGTTTCACCTACGGTGACCGGTCTCTCAGCCCAGGGACCGGTTGCATCGGGAAATCCCGTAACCACCAGCTATGGGGACCGGTCATTCCCTGCTAGGGACCGGTCCCCGAGAGCAGAATCTGCCAAGTGCAGATTTTTTTGCATTATTTGCTCTCGCGGACTCGACTCCAAAGCACTTTTTGTGTTTTGGACATCTCTAGCTTCTCCGAAGCCTACTCGCTCGACAATTAGTCGATCCTGGACGAAGTATAACTCTCGGATTTCGAGAATTCACTTTCTTACAAAAGTGGAGGGGCTATTATGCAATTATTGCATTAGTTGGGGGTATAGGGGGGAGATCACCCTCTCCCTCTCTCATTTTCACACCCAAACACATATCTCTCTCTCTTTCTCTGTCATGCCCTGGGACCGATACCAATTTGGGCCGACCCGAGCACGTCAAACAGACGCCGAACGGACAGAGTTTTCCCTATCCCCCCAAGGCTCATCACCTGTACATTTTCAAACAAGAAGTGCACTAGCGGAAACATACACAAACGGCTTACACGAGGGTAAGCAATAGCCATGAGTGAAAGAAAAGAAACTAAACATCTACACAAGTACTATGATTCACTTTTGATCACATACATGTATCCATTTCATCCAACTTGTACATTCATAATTCTTTACATTGCTTGCATCATTTTTTTTACATCACATTTGCTCAAAATAAACATTACATTCTTTTTCTTTACTTTAAACATCTTCAAGTACAAAAGATGACAATAGGGTGGCTACTGACAAAATATGAAATAACCCAACTCTGGTGGCCTCTGACTATGGTGCGATACCTTTACCGCGGTCGCTCGCCAACTCGCTCGGTCCCGGCTCTGTGGAATAGTGGGGTGAGAACTACAATAAAATTCCCAGTGGGTTCGGCTCCAACCTCACCGACTTTTCCACTAGGACTAACTCAGGCATAATAGAAAGAATAAGCAGAATAGTAACCAAACTATAATCATGATGCTAATATGCCTGAACAATAAAGCAAGAAATATGCTCAACGTAAATCATGCAAGTATGCAAGTTCTTTGTTCTTTACTCTTTATTCTTTTAATCTTTGTTCTTTGTTCTTTAATCTCACGGCTAACCCGGGGGTTTCGCCACATTGACTTGCCCACATTAAGTCCATCATCGCGGGCCCTCAGCTGCCTCCCGCTAAGACCGTCCTTGGGTTTACTCAACCCGTGATGCAAAACTCCGGAGCGCATCGCTCGAGGAGGAGCGACCGCCCTCGAGTACGGAACTCATAGCAAGTATGATCGATCCTTAACTCTAAGGATATATAGTTCAATCATTGTCTTTACACTGACTCTAGTGTTCTTTACATCACTTTATTTTTCTAACTCTAGCAATCATTGTTCTTTAACTTTACTCGTTCTTTATGCCACTTTCATTTTCTTTCCTTGTCTCTAATCATTATCATTGTTCTTTGGGTCACATTTCTCTTTGATGCCACACACACACTAACTCTAGTGTCACTTTACTTTACATTATCGAATGCCACTCGATCTATGTTTTATTGTGTCACTTGCTCTTTCATCTCATTGGGTGCTCACATTATATCTCATGCATACATATAGGGTTGAATAGGTTCTCAAACATTTCAAATAGCACGTGTACTCACATCATGCAACACTCACATATTAACATCACATCTACCCTATAATGCATGCAACAATATAAATATATGCTCAATTGAATGACACATTAGGCATAGAGGGAATTCCAACAAGTTTGGATAGCACCACCCACCTCGTAGGCGTACTAGGATGCTACGGTGATTTTCTTGGGATTTTTAGTCTCCTAGTTCGTCAACTGCGGCAAAACGAAGCCCTATTAGGCCATTTTGCTCATATCTTTACATTGGCTCTTCGTAACGTCAATCCGAGCGCACCAACGCGTCGAAAATACCCCCAATTAGGTTTCTAGAGGGTCAATTTCATTTTAGAACCTTTACAAGCAAAAGCTCCAATTTGGGTGCCCTAACTCAACTCACATCAAAACCTAGGGTTTGATCTCATTAGGAAGCAAAAGAAGCTTCAATCTACTCTAGACTCCATAAAAACCATCCTTAGCTCAATCCAAACCCTAGTTTGGATTCTACCATGAGAGGGGTGAAGCTCACCTCTAAGCGTCATCACATATACCCAACCCATAGTTTTGATCTCTTAAAGAAGCAAAAGAAAGCTTCAAATACACAAAAGGTTCTATTAAAACCATTTCTAAGTCACTTGGTTCTCATTTTCGGGTTTCACCATAAAAGGGATTAAAGCTTACATCAAAGCTTTCCCTCCTACAAGCTAGAGATGAGGGAGAGGGAGTTTCTTCACTCCTTCTTCTTCTTCTCCACCTTCTTCTTCTTCTTTTCCTTTTTCTTTTCTTTCTTTTCCTTGTCTTCTTCTTCTCCTTCTTGTCTTCTAGAGAGAGAAAGAGAGAGAAGAGTGTGAGAGAGGGAGAGAATGAGAGGAACAAAGCCCTCCTAGCCCTCTACATAACCCATGTAATGCACAATTGCAAATAAGCCCCTCAACTTTCATTTTATTAAACTGCCCAAATTAGGCAGATTTCGTGTGCTGGGACCAGTCTCCCCGACCAGGGACCGGTTCTCGTAGCTCCTCCCTGCTGGCAACCAGGGCTCCCGCGCAATGCGACCGGTCTCTCATTGGGGGACCGGTATCTTGGGGACCGGTCACTCCAGTAGGGATCGGTTGCCGAGAGCCTGATCTCAGGGACTTAGCCGATTTTTCCCTTTTCTCATCTTCCACGCGTACGGGGACCTGTCTCTCCTTCAGGAACCGGTCCCCGAGAACACAAAACCTGCAGAATGCATATTTTTGATTCTTTAGCTCTTGAAAACCTCCCATAACGCACTTTTGATCATTTTAACACCTTCGAACTTTCCGAAGTGTACCATCCTCGCACTTTGGTCAATTTGACTAAAGTTCGATATTTATTTTCCAAATTTTTGGTATATTACATTCTCCACCCCTTAAAATAATTTCGTCGGCGAAATTACGTATACCTTAACTCGTCGACTCAAATAAATGCGGATACTCTCTTCGCATGGTCTCCTCGAGATCCTAAGTGGCTTCTCGCACTGCATGGTTGCTCCACTGAACCTTTACATAAGGAATTTTGCGACTCCGCAGCTTTCTTTCTTCTCTTTCGAGGATGCACATCAGGTACTCCTCATAAGACATATCCTCACATAACTCCACGGGCTCGTACTCCAATACATGTGTCGAATTTCGAATATACTTTCGGAGATTTGACACATGAAAAATATTGTGAACTCCCGCGAGTCTCGGTGGTAGTGCGAGCTTGTACGCTACTGCACCCACATGCTCCAATATCTCAAATGGTCCGACATAATAGGGGCTTAGCTTCCCACGGACCCCAAATCGCTTTACTCCACGCATCGGCGACACTCTCAAAATACACGGTCTCCAATCGCGAACTCTAAGTCCTTTCTTCGCCTGTCGGCATAACTCTTCTACCGAGATTACGCCGTCGCTAACCGTTGACGGGCAAGACGAACCTTTTCTTCTGCCTCCCGCACTACATCCGGGCCAAGAGCCGTTCTCTCGCCCACGTCGCTCCAATGAATAGGAGAACGACACTTTCGACCATATAGTGCCTCAAATGGCGCCATCGCTATGCTCTCTTGATAACTGTTATTATATGCGAACTCTGCCATCTGCAAGAAATCATGCCATCCTCCTTTGTAATCTAGCACACACGCTCGAAGCAAGTCCTTGAGGATCTGTATTGTCCGCTCCGGCTGTCCATCACTCTGAGGATGAAACGCTGTACTAAAGTGGAGCCGTGTGCCTAGCGCGTCCTGCATGCTCTTCCAAAAGTGGGATGTGAACCTGGGGTCTCGATCCGATACAATAGATACCGGAACCTCATGAAATCTCACAACCTCTTCGAGATAAACTTGAGCTAACTTGTCTCCCGACCATGTAGTATGTATCGGCAAGAAGTGTGCCGACTTTGTCAATCGATCCTCTATCACCCATATCACATCATGTCCGCCTTGTGATCGAGGCAAACCGGTAATACAGTCCATCGCTATATCTTCCCATTTCCAAATGGGTATTGATAGACTTTGTAGCTTTTCCGCCGGAAATCGGCACTCTGCTTTCACCTGTTGGCATGTTAGACATTACGCTACGAACTCCCAAATATCTTTCTTCATACCCGGCCACCAATAATGCTCATTCAAGTCCTTATACATTTTAGTGCCGCCCGGGTGTATGCTATAAGGGGATTGGTGCGCTTCTTGCATGATCGCCCTTCGTAACTCATCATCTTTAGGCACACACCATCGATTTCGAAATTGAAGTGCGCCATCGGCACTAATGCCAAAATCCTCGGCACTACCGTTCTCAACTTCACTTCATACCTTTTGAATATAAGGATCTGAAACTTGTAGTTCCTTGATCCTTTCCAATAGGGTCGTTTGCACAACTAATGCGGCAAGTGTAGCCGGCACTCCCGGCGCTACCACTTCCAACCCAAGTCTTTGCATCTCCTTTTGCAATAGCGGTTGAGGCGTAATTGCCATCGCTAAGTTCTCCGCCGATTTTCTACTTAGAGCATCGGCCACGACATTGGCTTTCCCGGGGTGGTATAGTATAGTGACATCGTAGTCCTTCATCAACTCCAACTACCGCCGGTGCCGCATGTTCAATTCCTTCTGGGTAAACAAATACTTTAGACTTTTATGATCTATGTAGACCTCGCAATGCTCACCATATAAGTAATGCCTCCAAAGCTTTAGCGCGAAGATTACCGCGACTAACTCGAGGTTGTGAATCGGGTAGTTCTTCTCATAGCTCTTTAATTGGCGCGATGCATATGCAATGACTTGCCTATTTTGCATTAGTACACACCAGAGACCAACATACGAGGCATCATTGTATACTACAAAAGTCTACCCCAGAGTCGGCAAGGCAAGTACCGGGGTCGACGTCAATCTGTTCTTTAACTCTTCGAAGCTCCGATCACAATCGTCGCTCCAAACATACTTTACTCCTTTATGCGTGAGGCGCGTTAGTAAAGTGGTTATTTTAGCAAATCCCTCCACGAACCGCCGGTAGTAGCCCGTAAGTCCAAGAAAACTGTGGACCTCCGCTACATTCGTCGGGCGAGACCAATCCTTGATCGCCTCTACTTTCTTCCGATCTACCGAAACTCCGTGTAGGGTACCGGACTTCAAAAATCATGAGGTTACGGTGTCCATTTGGTTGGAGAGCCATTTGAATGGTTCCGGTAAGGTTGCGGTGTAATGTAATATACCGAATTTAAATATAAAAATAAATAAATAAATAAAAATAGTATGAGATACTATTTTATTGGATTTAGAGAAGTAAAACATAAGTCAAAAGTGACTTGTGCTGAAATCGGGATGAAAACAGAAGATCTGAAATTTTCTGTTCTGTTGGAAACGGGAACAGAAAATATTACAGAAAATGCACAAGTCTCGAAAATAATGTAAAAATAGAGATATGTCAGAAAATATTTTATGAGGCTAGAATTGTAAGGTTCATATTTTTCAACTGAACAGGTCCTCGTAGAGTAAAAAATAAAATCCGAAGAGTACTCATAAAGAATTGCAGTTCGACACGTTTTCCGGTAACCAAACGGAGTCGAAACTGAAAGCTAAGATATATTCTTGCTCCAGTAGTTAGAACTGACAATGCCTTCAAATTTAAGCTCAACTGGGACATTTAAGAAGGGGTCTCTCAACGAACTTATCAGATATTAGGGACAAAAATTGGGAGATTCATAGTTGAGGCGCTTAACGCGTAAAAAGGGATTAAATTCCCTTACTTCCCGGCTGTAAGCAGCCCCAAAATCGACAACATACACACACACGACCGCCCTACACGCATGAAGTGGAAAAGAGAAACTTCCTTCTCTTCTCAAATCTTCCCAAAAAGAGATGATTTTGGTCGACGATGAAAGCTCTAAGGGTGGATTTTCCATCTTCTCTGACCTCTTGCTTCCTCATCTCATTGGAGCATGGTTTGAACGTCACTGAACGCGTTGGATAGGACGGTTCGGCGATTCGTTGAGCCGTGGGCAAGTTATTTAAAGAAACGGACGTTTAGGCTTGTCTCCGCGCTGGAGGGCCGAGGCGACGCGTAAATCTGAGAACGGATTTGAAGCATCGTAATAAGGAAACCGAAGACCTTTAATTTTCGGATCGCGAATACGAGGTCGTTTGTGTCGCGCGCGCGGATGGGTCAAGTAAGCGGCGTGCGCCGGCGGAAATCCGATTGCAAGTTGACGAGCAATCGGAATTCGCTGTAAAAGTGGGTGGTGTCCATTGCCCGAAGCAATGCTCTCCTCCGCTTCTATTCTTCAGTACAGTTTTGATTCTGCATCTTGTGTTATTGCATTATAGGAATATTGGCATTGCCATTCTCCTTATGCTTTCGCTATGATGAATACGTAGCATGTAATTGGATACTTGACATAGTATGGATCGATATAGGATTGGTAGAGACTTGTCAGCTATAGAGCAAGAGAAAGAATGGGCTCGATCGGTTAGTCTAACTGTTAAACAAAGAACGAGTGGGATCTAGTCGATTAGCAAATCAAATGAACGAGTGGCAATAGTTGATAGTAAGCAAAAGAAACAAATTGAACACATATGAGTCGTAGTGGTATGTGAAACCTATGATCTATATGATGATTGGTCACCCCTAAAGAATGGGTAATCTCGGACAGAGATTGGATCATGCTCAGTCTGTTTTTAAATCTTGTATGGAACCACAACAAGTAGTGGGCCATCCAGTGATTGGTCACGTGATGCCTATTTTGGGTCCCAAGGATTGGCCTATTTAGGCCGCGCAGACGGTCTCTGTTCGTAGTGCGGTTGACCCTTCCGCTACCTTCGAGTATGCCTAAGTGAGCAGTAGCTCCTCAGGAATCCACGAGATAAGTAAACAAGTAAATGAGATTGATGGAATCGAGTAAATGAGCTTTACCTTTCGCATGATATCGGGTTAGTCTGTTTATCTATTTCATTGTAATGGCATGCATATATTTATGTTGGCATAGTAGCGTAGCTTATCTCTGTCATTTACCGCTTTCATTATCTATCTATCTATCGATTAATCCTAACTTTTGCCCGCTTGACCTAGTGGGTAGATCGCGGAGTCCGCAGCCGTAACGCCACTGAAACTAAGGAAGTTAGTTCTCACCTCCCATTTTAACTACAGTGACCGGAGCGCGTAGTTCACACGGCGAGGAATCGCGGTAACGGCCCTAAGCGCCCTAGTTGCATAGTTATTTCTATTTCTGCATTAGAGTTCACATTTATATACATGAAGTAAGATGAATGGTATAGAGTGAGATATTCTGGAAATGAATGTAAAGCTTATGTTTATATTTGGAAGATGTAAGCTTTATTATGTTTGAAGCTTAATGTATAATCAAGATGTATTATAACAGGCTAATAAATGTAATAGATAAGTTTTCTACCGCTTTTATCATTACTCTATGTTTCTATACTTGTATGCTTGCTCATTAGTTGTTTAGCACTGATTGTGCTCACCCTCGAGTTGTTAAGTGACATATATGTTATGCAAGTGATTTCCTGGGAACTTGTTGTAGCATGGATCTCGACTGTTTGCCTTACGCGCACAGGGGAGGTCTGTCGCTTCGGCGTTCTTCAGCGCCGCACCGTAACTGGATCAAAATTGTATCGTAAGGGCCACGTGACAGATAAAGTGGTAATAAGACACGCTAGAGCAAGTAAAGGATGAGAGTCGAGATGCCTAAGAGCCTAGGTTGGTAAACCTAAGGTTATGGGATGTGGTGATACGTGAACACCATGCGGTGGCGGAAGTTGATTCATTGGTCGAAGTTGATGTCAATGTCCTAGCCGTGAATAGAACGGATACAAGTGACACTATTTCTCGTCGGTAGTGGTTGTGTGGCGCCGACGTCACGCGACCGCTAAGTGAGTCCAGAACTGGAAACACTTGTTGAGCGTCCGCGTCGATTTCACCTGTCGAGCTTGTTTTAATTTCGTCGACGTCTGAAAAAGTTTATCGGATTAAGATAACTAACGAGTCGTTGCTTTTCAAAGAGCAAATGTCCCCTGAGGCGTTAGCGTGGCGTAGTCTGCGCCGGTACCCTACCGTTTCGGGACCCGAGCAGCAAGATCGGAAGAAGTGCAGAGCTGGCGGGGAGCAGGTCGCTGCAATGTGGGCGGCGATGCACGCCAGGAGGCTCGTTCGAGCAGCTCCGGAAGTTGTGAGAGGCAACGCAGGCGCGAGGCGGCCGGGCGCAGGAGATCGCGATCCACGCCCACATCGCTTCGGACGCACCGGGTAGCCAGACTGACGTGGTGAGGGCATGCGCGGTTCCGATGGCGGCGGTTCCGCCGCTGACTAGGTTGCGGCCTCCGACAGTCGGTCGGCGACACTCGATACGACGCCGAGCGAAGTTGGACGGTAGCGTGCGCGGTGACGGCTCTGAATGAAGTTATACTGAATTTAACCACCAAAACTTTTGAAGGAGGGAAAGTGAGCCGTCGGTAGTGGAGTCGTCTGATTGACTGCTAGAGACCTCTCGGAGACCTATAGCATCCATCGGAGAAAGGATAAGGGTGCCTTTCCGCCAC
>NC_033622.1:6678328-6690017 GCF_001540865.1 Ananas comosus
ATCGAGCCGAGTGGTTCTTGCGAGGACTTCGGCTGTGGATATATAGAGCGGTGCAATTATTCCAGCTCACAACTTTCGCCGAAGTTTTCAATAAGGCGCTGTGGGCAGAGCATGGAGATGCCCACGTGCGAGAGGAACGTGAGTTGTTGGCCGGATCCCAAAACAAGGGGAAGAAGCGATCGGGCGGCGGTTCGGGGGGACAATCGAGTTCGAGGAGGCCCCCGAAGTATCCGCGGTCACAGTCGTGGGGCCGTGGGCCGCAGCGGTGCCCTATCTGTGGAGATCGAGGCCATCGGGCACCACAGTGTAGGCAACGTCAAGGACGGTGCTTTAATTGTGGACAAGAAGGACATGTTAGCCGCGACTGTCCGGCAAGGGCCTCGTCTACTCCGTCTGTCGCATCGACTCCAGCGTCCTCGCCTTATCAAGGAGGGGCCCCATATGTCCCCGTGTCAGCGGGACGCGCACTGGCGCCGCGCCAGCCGGAGGTGACTCGATCAGCGCCGAGCGGACGGGCATTCGCCGCTCAGGCCCATGCCGAGGAGCCTGCCCAAGCCGAGGAGCCTGATGTTGTGGCAGGTATGGTTCTAATCAATGGAGTTCGCTCCAGAGCTATGTTCGATACGGGTGCTATGCATTCATTTATTAGTAGAGCATTTGCACGCGTGCATGACATACCCATTGAAGTAAGTGGCAAGTGGCGAGTCGAAGGTCCTGAGTCGTCGTTTAATACCTACACGGAATGCTCGTCATGCACAGTACAAGTAGGTGACTGGATAATGCCCATCCGGATGTTGGAACTCACTAAACTGGAGGCGTATGACGTCATTTTGGGCATGGACTGGCTCTCAAAGTATTATGCCACGATCGATTGTAAGAATAAATCGATCACCTTTCGGGAGCCAGGACAAAAGGAGTTCGTTTATCAAGCTTGTCGGAGTTCTTGCTTCGTCGCGACAGTATTGGCGACGAGAGCTAGAAAGTTGGTTAGCGACGGTTGCGCGGCATTTTTGGCGACTGTCGTGGAGGTAGACTGGGTGGTGTCGAAACTAGAAGATTTATCGGTGGTGCGGGAATTTCCAGATGTATTTCCCGCGGAGCTGGCAGGGATGCCGCAGGATCGGGAGATCGAGTTCGTTATAGACTTGATTCCCGGGACGGCGCCGATCTCAAAGGCCCCATACCGCATGGCGCCGGCAAAGTTAAGAGAACTGAGGGATCAGTTACAAGATCTTCTCGACAAAGTGTTTATCCGGCCGAGCGTATGGCTGTGGGGAGAGCCGGTGTTGTTCGTGCGCAAGAAGGATGGCTCGTTTCGACTCTGCGTGGATTATCGAGAGTTGAATAAGGTCACAATAAAGAATAAGTACCCGTTGCCCCGAATCGACGACTTATTCGACCAACTACAGGGGTCACGAGTGTACTCGAAGATAGACCTACAGTCCGGCTATCATTAGTTAAAGATCAAGTCGGAGGATGTTCAGAAAATCGTGTTTCGTACGCGTTATGGACACTATGAGTACACGGTTATGCCTTTTGGGCTCACTAATGCCCCGGCTGCATTCATGGACCTGATGAACCGTGTGTTCAAGGCGTGCTTGGACCGATTTGTCGTGGTCTTCATAGACGACATCTTGGTCTATTCGCGGAGCGACGAGGAGCATGCGGAGCATTTGCGGACGGTGCTTCAAATCCTTCGGGAGGAGAAGCTATTCGCAAAGCTGAAGAAATGTGATTTCTGGCTTCGAGAGGTTGCCTTCTTGGGGCACGTGATTTCCGAGGGCAGTGTTTCGGTTGACCCGAGGAAAGTCGAAGCGGTCGAGAATTGGCCACGCCCGACGAACGTCACGGAGGTCTGAAGCTTTATAGGCTTAGCGGGCTATTATCGACGGTTTGTGGAGGGCTTTTCGAAAATTGTAACTCCACTTACCGGTTTGACTCAGAAGGGCGCCAAGTTTATTTGGAGTGACGAGTGTGACCAAAGCTTCAACGAATTGAAGAAAAGATTGACGTCGGCTCCGATACTCGCCTTACCGGTGCAGGGCGAGGACTTTGTGGTTTATAGCGATGCATCCTATCTGGGCTTGGGGTGTGTTCTGATGCAAGGTGGGAGGGTGATAGCTTATGCATCTCGTCAGCTGAAGGACCATGACTTGGAGTTGGCGGCGGTGATCTTTGCGCTGAAACTGTGGAGGCACTACCTGTATGGTGCACACTGCGAGATCTACACCGACCACAAAAGCCTAAAATATCTATTTACCCAGAAGGAGCTAGACATGTGACAAAGGCGGTGGCTAGAGCTATTAAAGGATTATGATGTCGATATTCTCTACCACCCCGGCAAAGCAAATGTGGTCGCGGACGCACTTAGTAGGAAGTCGGCGAAGAACCTCGCTTTTGATGTTACCCGGCAAACACCCCTGGGGCTGGAGATGGAGCGACTGGACCTCGAAGTGGTCGCTCCCGAGGTCCCGGCTCAGTTGATGGCGCTCATTATTCAACCAACCTTATTGGAGAGGATCAAGAAATTACAACCTGCAGATCCGAGTCTCCAAAAGGTGCGGCGCAACATCGAGGAAGGACGAGATGGCGATTTTAGTGTGGACGCCGGTGGCGCGCTTCGGTTTCGAAACCGGTGGTGTGTGCCTGAGGATGAAGGGCTTCGCGAGTTGATTCTGCAAGAAGCTCACCGGTCTCCATACACGGATCACTCGGGCGGCACCAAAATGTATCATGAGTTGAGAGCACTCTATTGGTGGCCGGGGATGAAGGCTGATATTGGGCGCTTCGTGGCAAAGTGCTTAACTTGTCAGCAAGTAAAGGCGGAGCGCCGGTTTCCAGCGGGAAGCTTCAAAGCCTACCTATCCCCGTCTGGAAATGGGAGGACATATCTATGGATTTCGTCGTTGGCTTACCTCGCTCGACAGGGGGACACGACGCGATCTGGGTGATTGTGGATCGTTTGACGAAGTCAGCGCACTTTCTACCGATCCACACCACCTGGGCGGGGGATAAGTTGGCGTAGGTATATCTCGACGAAGTAGTGAGGTTACACGGGGTACCAAAGTCGATTGTGTCGGATAGAGACCCCAAGTTTACTTCACATTTCTGGAAAAGCCTGCAGGAGGCCCTTGGCACGCGGCTCGATTTCAGTACTGCATTTCATCCCCAGATAGACGGACAAACTGAAAGAACCATTCAGACGCTGGAGGATATGTTACGAGCGTGTGTCATCGATTACAAAGGAGGTTGGTGTAAGTATTTGCCAATGGCCGAGTTCGCCTACAACAACAGTTATCACGCTAGCGTGGAGATGGCACCGTTCGAAGCTCTTTATGGACGGAAGTGCCGCTCTCCCATTTATTGGAGTGACGTGGGCGAGCGCACGGAATTTGGCCCCGATGTGCTGCGGGAGGCGGAAGAAAAGGTCCGCCTTGCTCGCAAACGATTACTCACGGCGCAGTCTCGACAACAGAGCTATGCAGATAGGCGCCGACGAGACTTGGAGTTTGCGGTGGGTGACCGCGTCTTCTTGAAGGTCTCGCCTATGAGGGGTGTAAGGCGATTTGGAGTTCGGGGAAAGTTAAGTCCCCGATATATTGGCCCCTATGAGATCTTGGAGCGGATTGGGACGGTGGCTTATCGGCTCGCGTTGCCGCCGAAGCTAGCGGATGTGCACAACGTATTCCACGTCTCCAATTTGCGTAAGTACATACCTGATCCCGAGCATGCAATGTTATACGAACCGCTGGAGCTTCAGGAAGACCAGAGTTACGAGGAATTTCCGGTGGCAATTACCGCTCGTGAAGTGCGCAAGTTAAAGAATCGAGAAATTCCTTATGTCCGAGTCCGGTGGAGCAATCATGATGATCGCGAAGCCACCTGGGAGCTCGAGGAGGAGATGAAGGCGAATCATCCTCGCCTGTTCGAAGGTTAAACCGAGGTATGAAATCAGAATTTGAAATTCTAATTAAGTTTTGTAGTATTGAGTTCGTTTCGAGGACGAAACTCTTTTAAGGTGGGAAGGATGTTAGGAAGTGAATTCTCGAAACTCGAGGATTAGACTTCGATTAGAATCGACTAGTTGTCGAGTGCGTAAGCTTCGGTAAGTCCGAAGGCGATTTTAATGCATAAAGTGCATTAAGGAAGGGTCCGCGAGAGCACAAAGTGCAAAACTTACACTGGAGCAGAAATGCTCTCGGGGACCGGTCCCTGGTAAGGAGGGACCGGTCCCATCAGGCTGGGTTGCGGAGGTCTCTGATGAGACCGGTCCCTGGCAGGCAGGGACCGGTTCCCGAACGTCAGCCCAGCGAGAATCGCCGAAATTTGGCTAAGTCCTGAGAATCCAACTTTCGGGAACCGGTCTCTCGGACAAGGACCGGTCTCCCGGGGACCGGTCTCTCAGGCAAGGACCGGTTCCCGAATGCGAAAATCCCTCTGCCCGAGATGGCAGCCTTTGGGGACCGGTCTCCCCGAGCTGGGAACGGTCCCTCACTGCGAAAATGGCCCAGGGAGGGCTGTTTCAGGAAATGAAAAGTTGAGGGGGCTATCTGCAAAATAGCCTATATGAGGGCTTAGGGACCCCCTTTCTCCCTCTCAGTTGCTCTTTTCCTCTTTCTTTCACACTCTTTCCCTCTCTCTCTCTAGGAAAGAAAAGAAGGAGAAGAAGAAGGAGAAGAAAGAAAGGAAGGGAAAGGAGAAGAAGTGGAAGGAGAAGTCCAAGAAGAAGAAGAAGGTCTTCTTCCCTCTCTCCTTCAAGCTAGAGCAAGCTTGGAGCTTGACTTAGAGGTAAGCTCCAAACCCATCCATGGTGGATTTCTTAGGATTGAGTTTTATTGTTTAGAATTGGTTCGAATGGAACCTAGAGGAGATAAATAGATGGTTCGAGCTCGAAATTGAAGCTCGCACCATGGATTTCCCCCTCGTTGCCATTCTAGGGCACGGATTTGGGATTTTGGTAAATCTAGGGTTTTGATCTATTTTAATAGGTCGCAAACCTAATTGCTAGGTCACGGAACGCGTCGGCGAAGACGGTTTGTCGATCCGACGAGCGAGTGCGGAGAAATCGCCGAATCGAGTACTCGAGGGCTCTCTTCGCCCCGAGGAGTTGAAGCGACGTGCAGGGACCGCAGCGTCGGGTTTTCTACAATCGCGGCATCGCCAGGAGGTGGGTGGTGACCATCCTGAAGCAACTGGGCCCTCTTCTATGTCTTAGTACGTGTCGATTCTTGCATCTTGTATTATTGCATTATAGGATGATTGTGCATTGCCTTTCCTTATGCTTTCCTTGATGATATCGTAGCATGTATTGGATACTTGACATAGTGGATCGATAAGGATTGGGTCGAGATTTGTGAATCCTATAGTGCGGAGAAAGAGATGGGCTCAATGGTTGGTCTAATGATAAACAAAGAACGAGTGGCATCCAGTCGATAGTGAACAATGGACGAGTGGCAATCTAGTTGATAGTGTATAAGAAAACAAGTGATACATGTTAAACTTGGTGTATACGACGCCCATGGACTACATGATGGTAGTAACCCTAGAGGATAGGGTACCCTAGAGTGAAGAGAATTGGATCATGCTCACGGTCTATTTTTAACTTGTGATGGAAGCCCCACACAAGAAGTGCGCTCCGGAGTTGGTCACGTGGGATTGCCTATTTTGGGTCCCAAGGGATTGCCTATTTTGGGTCCCGGCAGACGGTCTCGGTTCGTAGTGCGAGTTGACCCTCCCTACCTTCGAGATGGCTAGTGAGCAGTAGGCGAGCTTTTAGAGAAGCCACGAGATTAAGAAACAAGTAAATGAGATTGATGAATAAGTGCATAGCTTTACTTTTTGGACATGTTGACGGGTTAGTTGTTTACCATTTCGTTGTACATGCATCCATATGTTTATGATTTGGGCATAGTAGTGTAGCTTTACTATCCCGGAGGTGACTCGATCAGCGCCGAGCGGACGGGTATTCGCCGCTCAGGCCCATGCCGAGGAGCCTGCCCAAGCCGAGGAGCCTGATGTTATGGCAGGTATGGTTCTAATCAATGGAGTTCGCTCCAGGGCTATGTTTGATACGGGTGCCACGCATTCGTTTATTAGTAGAGCATTTGCACGCATGCATGACATACCCATAGAAGCAAGTGGCAAGTGGCGTGTTGAAGGTCCTGAGTCGTCGTTCAATACCTACATGGAGTGCTCGTCATGCCCAGTACAAGTAGGTGGCTCGATAATGCTCGTTCGGATGTTGGAACTCACTAAATTGGAGGCGTATGATGTCATTTTGGGCATGGACTGGCTCTCAAAGTATTACGCCACGATCGATTGTAAGAACAAATCGATCACCTTTCGGGAGCCAGGATAGAAGGAGTTCGTTTATCGAGCTTGTCGGAGTTCTTGCTTCGTCGCGACGGTATCAGCGACGAGAGCTAGGAAGTTGATCAGCGGCGACTGCGTAGCATTTTTGGCGATCGTCGTGGAAGTGGACCGAGCGGCTCCGAGTTTGGAGGAACTATCGGTGGTGCGGGAATTCCCAGATGTATTTCCCGCGGAGCTAGCGGGGATGCCGCCGGATCGGGAGATCGAGTTCGTTATAGACTTGATTCCCGGGACGGCGCCACCCTCGAAGGCCCCATACCGCATGGCGCCGGCAGAGTTAAGAGAATTGAGGGATCAGTTACAAGATCTTCTCGACAAAGGGTTTATCAGGCCGAGCGTATCACCGTGGGGAGCGCCGGTGTTGTTCATGCGCAAGAAGGATGGCTCGTTTCGACTCTCCGTGGATTATTGAGAGTTGAATAGGGTCACAATAAAGAATAAGTACCCGTTGCCCCGAATCGACGACTTATTCGATCAATTACAGGGGTCACGAGTGTACTTGAAGATAAATCTACAGTCCGGCTATCATCAGTTAAAGATCAAGTCGGAGGATATTCAGAAGACGGCGTTTCACACGCGTTATGGACACTACGAGTACACGGTTATGCCTTTCGGGCTCACTAATGCCCCGGCTGCATTCATGGACCTGATGAACCGTGTGTTCAAGGCGTGCCTAGACCAACTTGTCGTGGTCTTCATAGACGACATCTTGGTCTATTCACGGAGCGACAAGGAGCACGCGGAGCATTTGCGGACGGTGCTTCAAATCCTTCGGGAGGAGAAGCTATTCGCAAAGCTGAAGAAATGTGATTTCTGGCTTCGAGAGGTTGCCTTCTTGGGGCATGTGATTTCCGAGGGCTGTGTTTCAGTTGACCCGAGGAAAGTCGAAGCAGTCGAGAATTGGCCACGCCCGACGAACGTCACGGAGGTCCGAAGCTTTGTAGGCTTAGCAGGCTATTATCGACGGTTTGTGGGGGGTTTTTCGAAGATTGTGACTCCGCTCACCAGTTTGACACAGAAGGGCGTCAAGTTTATTTGGAGCGACGAATGTGACCAAAGCTTCAACGAATTGAAGAAAAGATTGACGTCGGCTCTAATACTCGCCTTACCGGTGCAGGGCGAGGACTTTGTGGTTTATAGCGATGCATCCTATCTGGGCTTGGGGTGTGTCCTGATGCAGGGCAGGAGAGTGATAGCTTATGCATCCCGTCAGCTAAAAGACCACGAGAAGAATTACCCCATACATGACTTGGAGTTGGCGGCGGTGATCTTTGCGCTGAAACTATGGAGGCACTACCTGTATGGTGCACACTGCGAGATTTACACCGACCACAAAAGTCTGAAGTATCTATTTACCCAGAAGGAGCTAAACATGCGACAAAGGCGGTGGCTAGAGCTATTAAAGGATTACGATGTCGACATTCTCTACCACCCCGGCAAAGCCAATGTGGTCGCGGACGCACTTAGTAGGAAGTCGGCGAAGAACCTCGCTTTTGATGTTACCCGGCAAACACCCCTAGGGCTAGAGATGGAGCGACTAGACCTCGAAGTGGTCGCTCCCGAGGTCCCGGCTCAGCTGATGGCGCTCGTTATTCAACCGACCTTATTGGAGAGGATCAGAAATTTGCAACCTGCAGATCCGAGTCTCCAAAGGGTGCGGCGCAACATTGAGGAAGGACGAGATGGCGATTTTAGTGTGGACGCCGGTGGCGCGCTCCGGTTTCGAAACCGGTGGTGCGTGCCCGAGAATGAAGAGCTTTGCGAGCTGATCTTGCAGGAAGCCCACCGGTCTCCATACGCGGATCACCCGGGCGGCACCAAGATGTATCATGAGTTGAGAGCACTCTATTGGTGGCCGGGGATGAAGGCTGATATTGGGTGCTTCATGGCGAAGTGTTTGACTTGTCAGCAGGTGAAAGCGGAGCGCCGGTTTCCAGCGGGAAAACTTCAGAGTCTACCTATTCCCGTTTGGAAATGGGAGGACGTGTCAATGGATTTTATCTTTGGCTTACCTCGTTCGGCAGGGGGCCACGACGCAATCTGGGTGATTGTGGATCGCTTGACGAAGTCAGCGCACTTTTTGCCGGTCCACACCACCTGGGCGGGAGATAAGTTGGCGCAGGTATATCTTGACGAAGTAGTGAGGTTACACGGGGTGCCGAAATCGATTGTGTCGGATAGAGACCCCAAGTTCACTTCACATTTCTGGAAAAGCCTGCAGGAGGCCCTTGGCACACGGCTCGATTTTAGCACTGCATTTCATCCCCAGACATACGGGCAAACCGAGAGGACTATTCAAACTCTGGAGAATATGTTGCGAGCGTGTGTCATCGATTACAAAGGAGGTTGGTGTAAGTATTTGCCAATGGCCGAGTTCACCTATAACAATAGTTATCACGCTAGTGTGGAGATTGCACCGTTCGAAGCTCTTTATGGGCGGAAGTGCCTGTAATATACCGAAAATTCGAAAAATCAGATGTCGAACTTTAGTCAAATTGACCAAAGTGCGAGGATGGTACACTTCGGAAAGTCCGAAGGTGTTAAAATGATTAAAAGTGAGTTACGGGAGGTTTTCGAGAGCTAAAGTTGCGAAATCTGCATTCTGCAGGTTTTCAGCTCTCGGGGACCGGTCCCTGGTGGGAGAGACCGGTCCCCGAACGCGTATGAAGTGAGACAGCCGAAAAATCGGCTAAGTCCTGAGAAACCAGCTCTCGGGAACCGGTCCCTGCCTGAGAGACCGGTCCCCGAGAGACCGGTCCCCCAAGGAGAGACCGGTTGCCCTGCGCGCAGCAGCTCTGGCTGCGCGGGGAGAGCCTTCGGGAACCGGTCCTTGAAGGAGAGACCGGTCCCTGTTTGCGCGATCAGCCCAGTTCGTGCAGTGCATTAAAGTGAAAGTTGAGGGGTTTATTAGCAATTATGCAACCCAATAGCTATGTATGAGGGCAAATGAGATATTTCTCTCATTTCCTCACCCTCTCACACTCTCCTCTCTCCATCTCTCTCTCTAGAAGGCAAAGGAGAAGAAGAAGAAAGAAAGAAAAGAAGGAAAAGAAGGTGAAGAAGAAGATCAAGAGGAGAAGCAACTTCATCTTCTTCCTCTCTAGCTTGGAAAAGGAGAGCTTATAAGGTAAGCTTTAACCCTAATCATGCTAAAACCCTAAAATGGGAGCAATGTGACCTAGAGATGGTTTTTATGGAGTATTTAGAGTCTTTGAAGCTTTCTTTTTGCTTCTTTTGAGATCAAAACCATGGTTTGGTATAGAGGTGAAGCTTGAAGGTGAGCTTCAACACCTCTAATGGTGAAATCCAAACTAGGGTTTGGAATGAGCTAGGAATGGTTTAGGTGAACTCTTTAGAGTATATTGAAGCTACTTTGGTTCCCAATGAGATCAAACCCTAGGTTTTGTATATGTGTAGGAGCTAGGGCACCAAATTGGGGCTTTTGCTCATAGGGATTTCTAAGTGCAATTGACCCTTTAAAAACCTAATTGGGGGTATTTCCGACGCGTTGGTGCGCTCGGAATAGCATTACAAAAAGTGTATGTAAAGTTATGGCCAAATAAGCCTAATTTGGCTTCGTTATGCCGCAGGTAAAGAACGAAGGGTCTAAAAATCCCAAGAAAATCATCGGAGCACCTTTGAAAGCCTACGAGGTNAGGTTCTAGTTCGGGCGTCCCCGGTGAGCGTGAGGATCGTGGTAAGGGCCCGGCGCTCTAGTCGCATTAGCTACCTCCCTTTTGCATTAGCTGTCACCCTTTTTGTATTTGAGAGCAGATGTTGTATAGGGTGAGGTTGAGTGATTGTATGTATATTTTGGAAGAATGTAAAAAGATGTAATTAAATGTATTAAGTTAAATGAATGCAATAGATAGCATCTTCTCTCTTTATGTACTGGTATACTTCCATACTTGTATCTTGCTCTCGTCTTGTTCGCACTGGTTGTGCGTCTTGATCGTGTATTTATGAATTGATTCCTGGGTAAATTCTTATACATGATCCGTTGGTTAGCCTTGGACGGACATGGGAGGTCCTGTCCGTTCGGCGTCTGTTCGACGCGCCCGGGGCCGGACAAAATTGGTAGCGGTCTCGGGGCGTGACACTAAGGTCTCGGGGCGTGACACTTGTTTAGTAGAAGGTTTGGGTTGTGGATCCGATAGCACCAGTGCTAACCGTGGGCGAAATTCACCTATGATGAGGATGCTCGGAGTGGGGCATGAAGTGACACCGTTGAGGCCCTATAGAGTGAGGGAGGATCTACCCTATTGTTATACGGATGGTGGTGGTTGATTCACACCACGAAGTGGAAGACTAGTTCCAACCTAGGATATTGCACTAGGGTTTTTTTTGCATTTGGCTCCATGAAAAAAATTATTTTAAAAATAGCCCCAGCAAATTTATATTTGTAAAAATGGCCCTAGCACTGCCATACAGGCGCCACGTCAGCGCCATGTGAGCGGGACTGGGGCCAGTTTGTTAAGTTGAACACGATGAATCAATCACCGTGTCTAAACACGGTGAATGGTTCACCGTGTTCGGGGAAAATATAATATNCGACTACTATACTTTTATGAGTATTGACTCCATTATACTCATAAGTTTTCGGCCCTTAGATTTATTCCATTGATCATTTTCACCCGTTAGATCATACTATTCAACCAACTACCCACTCAACCCTAGGGGGACTACTATCATTCTAAACGGGGACCACCATCATCCTAACCACACATCCGATCAATCAACGGTTAAAAATTTATAAGTACAAGAGGTTCTATACTCATAAGAGTATAGTAGCCCTAGCCAATATATGTATATATATATATTTATATATATACATGTATATATATATATATATATATATATATGTCTATATATACATGTATATATATATGTGTATATATACATATGTATGTGTATGTATGTATATATACACATGTGTATATACATGTGTATATATACACATGTATATATATACATATGTATATATATTTATATATGTATGTATGTAATTGAGCTCCTACATACCTACATACATACATACATATATATATATAATTGAGCTCCTATGCTTTTAAAAGTACCAAGTGATTGGTGCTTGTAGATTTTTGACCATTGGATTAAGGGATGTGCAGTTAGGATGATGTGGGACCCCTAGGGTTAAGTGGGTGGTTGGTTGAATAGTATAATCTAACGGGTGGAAATGATCAAAAGGATGGATCTAATGATAAAAAATTTACAAGCACCAAGTACTTGGTACTTTTATAAGCACCATAGCCAGACTCGATATATATATATATATATATATATATATATATATATA
>NC_033622.1:6691439-6693006 GCF_001540865.1 Ananas comosus
AAAAAAAAAAAAAAAGAGGAGGAGAAAAGGAAGAAGATCACCTTGTTCCGACGGAGAGGTTGCGGTCTTGTGGCGGAGGGAAGATGGAAAGGGGACTAAGGTTGGCGAGGGTTGGTGACTTGGACGGGGAAGTTGCGGTATCGCGGCGGAAGAGCGGAGGAGAGGAGAGGAGGAGAGCTAGGGGGGCACTGGGGTTCGTAAAGACTAAAGCGGGAGTAAGGTTGGTCGGCTAGGGCAGGGGTCAGGCCCGAGCCATAGAGACCACCGAACTGGGGCTATATCGAGCGGAGTACGAGCAAGTTTTTCCCAATTTGTGTTCGGCTATCAGTATAGCTCTATAGCTCTTGGGATGAGAGGAGCAAAACTAATTTTTAGTTCTGGATTAAAATTGAATTATTTTTCCGATTAAAAATATATAGTGTTTGAATAGTTAAATTATTAGAATAGAGAGAATAAAAGTAAATATAATTTTAAAATAATAACATTTTATCTAATTAATTAATTTAATAATAATTTAACTTATTTAATTAACTAATCATTCATGAATACGACTAGTTAACCCTAAATATTAATTAATAAAATAATTAACAATGAGTATTGTTAATTAATAGTTTAATCAACCAGAAGTAATTTAATTAAATTAATAAATCAATTAGTTAATTATGTAATAGTTAGATAATCAGTTAATAAAATAATTAGATTAGTCAATATTAATTACTTAATCAACATAAATATTAGATATTCCATAAACATACTAAATAATTAACTAATTAATTATAAATAATAAATTACTTGCTCAAATAGTTGATTAAATTTTTATTAGAATAATAAATCAAGTAGTTAATTATTTATCTAATTAACTAATAAATTAATTAATATTAATATATAATACATTAAATATTGATATTTTATTATTCAATTAGTTGAGGTGTAAGGGGTGAAATTATTGTTCCATCAAAACGGTGGAAATATTATTAAATTAGGGGTGAAATTGTTGTTCCATTAGTAGGACAACAATTTCATCCTTTTAACCGATTATCCTAGGGAGTCTAGGATAACCTATTAATAGGCTCCGGAATAGAGCAGTGGATGTGAAGAAAAAGAGTCATACCGTACGACGTAGACTCTTTAATAGGCCAAATTTATGGGCTTGTTAAGTAGAAGGTTTTGGGTTGTGGATCCGATAGCACCAGTGCTAACCGTGGGCGAAATTCACCTATGATGAGGATGCTCGGAGTGGGGCATGAAGTGACACCGTTGAGGCCCTATAGAGTGAGGGAGGATCTACCCTATTGTGATACGGATGGTGGTGGTTGATTCACACCACGAAGTGGAAGACTAGTTCCAACCTAGGATATTGCACTAGGGTTTTTTTTGCATTTGGCCCCATAAAAAAAATTATTTTAAAAATAGCCCCAGCAAATTTATATTTGTAAAAATGGCCCTAGCCCTGCCATACAGGCGCCACGTCAGCACTTTGTGAGCGGGACTGGGGTTAGTTTGTTAAGTTGAACATGATGAATCATTCACCGTGTCATTCACCATGTTTAGGGAAAATAATATATAT
>NC_033622.1:6695087-6720178 GCF_001540865.1 Ananas comosus
TATATATGTGTATATATATATTGTATGTATAATATGTGTATATATATATTATTGTATTTATATATATATGTGTATATATATATATGATATGTTATATATGTGTATATATATTATGTATGTATATATATTGTGTATATATAATATATGTATGCTATTATATATGGTATATATATATATGTATTATATATATGTGTATATATATATATGTATATATATATATGTGTGTATATATATATATGATATATATATATATTGCAAAAAAATATAAGAGAGATATATGGGGGTGTTTGAACATGGTGAATGATTTACTGTGTGTCTGTGTCTAGAGATAATATATGAAAATGGGGAAAGAGGGGGAAAGAGGGGAATATAGGTATGTAACACGATGAATCATTCACCGTGTTCAAAACACCGTGAATGAATGATTCACCGTGTTCAACTTAAAACCATGACGTTGATCTGGCGACTGCGTGGCGGGGATAGGGCCAAATTTGCAATTATAAATTTAATGGGGCTATTTGTAAAAAAAAATATTTTGAGGAGGCCAAATGCAAAAAAAGACCTATTGCACTATGAATGTGCGTGTGATTGTAAGATATTGAATCATCGTCGTATTAAACCACTTTTGGTCAAAAGGACCAAAGCGTGACGAGAAAGATGCTTGGACATGGTCCACGTGACACTCCATTAATGTTGGAAGGGTTAGAGTTGAACTCCATGTGAGATAATTGTGTTTTAGCATTGCTAGGCGCGAAATAGAAGTTGAGTAAGTGCTAAACTGCAGTCTGGGCATTGCTTAACCGGTTAAGCATCAGGGTAGTGCCGGTACCCCGCATCAAACCGAGGATAGCAACTCTCGAGTTTGGTCTCTGCAAAGCTGCTTAACCGATGAAGCATCAGGATAGTACCGGTACACCGTAACAAACTAAGAGTAGCAACTCTCAGGTTTGGCCTCTGCGAAGCGGCTTAACCGGTGAAGCCCACCCCCATACCGGTACCCAGTGCAGGAAACAGCAGAATTGGTCTGCTTCAAATAAAATAAAAAGGAGGGGCTTTTCTACAATTGTGGCAGCTTATAAAAGGACCCCATCTCACCCTTTCTTGTTCACAGCCAGGGAAATACCCCTTTGCTCATTTTTCTCCCTCTCTCTCTAGAAGCTCTCTCTCAAGGGTGGAGGCTAGAGGAAGGATTGGTGGAGATTGAAGCTTGAAGGTGGATTTCATCTTCTTCCTTGGTTTGGAGGAGTTTGTAGAAGTAAGCTTTAAACCCTCTCATGGCGGATTTCTAGGGTTTGAATCTTATGCTCTAGAATCGGTTTTAGTTGAACCCTTAGATGTTGAATAGATGGTTATTGCTTGAATCATGAAGCTGTTCAATGAATTCTTGCAAGAGTTGTAATCTAGGGTTCTAAAGAGGGTTTTGTTAAATTGAGATCTAAAGTTGGGATTGATCTCTTTTATACCTAATCGCTAGTTAATCCGACGTGTTGGTAAACTCGGTTCGGCGATCCGACGAGTCTGCGCAGAGATATTGAAGAGAAGCCTATTTTTGGCTTCGTTCGCCGCAGTCGGAAGAAATAGGTGGCGAAAAATTACGAAACTTGGAGTCTAGCTTCATGGCATCACCAAGAGGTGGGGGGTGTCCATCCCGAAGCAGTTGAACTTCTTCCTATGTCCGCATTATTTTCTTATAGCATATGTTCATATATTGTTATCATACATTATAGGTTATGTTAAGTAGTTGTACTCCAATTCCTTGCATATTTTCATAGTAGAAATCATATTGTGAGTTGAGCACTTGATTTAGTGAACGCATGAGGATTGGGTCTTGACATGGAATCCTATAGTGCCAAAGAACAAAAAATGAATATCACATACCGCATCCCCGTAGAATGTGCCGAGTTCGGTCGAAATGAGCGGAACGTGGAGTGGAACGAGTTGGAATGGGTTCTAAGCTTAATCGAACCTTGGTCTAGTGTAAAGAGACCCGAGAGAGTGAAATTGGAAAATCTGGCCAAGTCCCAGATTTTGGACTCTCGGGGACCGGTCCCTGAAGGAGAGACTGGCCCCCGTACGTGCAGCGAGCGAGAAGAGGGAAAAATCAGCTAAGTCCTGAGAGCTCTACTCTCGGGGACCGGTCCCTGCGGGGAGAGACCGGTCCTCGTAGGCTAAAGTGGAGAGTAGCGCTCTTGGGGACCGGTCCCTGCGGGGAGAGACCGGTCCCCGTAGGCGAAAAGTGTCCCCACCGGCTAAGTCCTTGGGAGTCCTTGGGAGTGTCCCCATCGTAGGGATACTAGGATGCCGTGGTCCAATTTTCACGATTTTTAGACTTCTATGCCGCTTGTTACAACAATCTGTACCGAATCAGATCGGCGTAGGGATACTAGAATGTTTTCGGACAGCACCCTCCACCTCGTAGGGATACTAGGATGCCGTGGTCCAATTGGACCACGGCATGGACCACGGCATCCTAGTATCCCTACGAGGTGGGGGGTGCTGTCCGAAAACACCGGATTTCTCTCATGTCTATGTTACCTTCTTTGAGCATATTGGCGTTAGCATTCATGCATATAGGGTAGTGTGATATGTGTTCTTGGTTGAATTGCATATAGATGCTTAAAGAATATGTGAAATGATAAAGAACAATGTGAACCATGTATGAAAGAATTCTATGTGTATGTGAATGCGAGAACGGACTATGACAAATAGTAAACAAAGGTGACATTGACATTAGTGACCAGATTGGCACCGAAAATGAGAACGACTAAATAAGGTTTAATCATTGTGGCATCAGGACCGTTGTGATTCAGATATAGTGGTATACATGATATGGTAGTAACCTATCATTGGCATTGAGATATTGTGAATGGGACAGGTTTGGCTATACTTCCTCAAATTGAGGAATGGATCGTACTCACACATTGGTTCCGGCTTGAGGGTGGTAGTTCCTCCTCAAGCGGTGTACTCCGGAGTGTAGACACCACGAGGAGAGTACCCGGCGAAGATCCCTCGGGTGGTTGAGTCTTGTGCCTCCCCCGGTAGACGGGATGTATGGATTGTGAGTTTGGGGTGAACGAGGAGTACCCCGGAATAATTGGGTAAAGGCCAAAGAGAATGAGAACAAGAACATGCATGCATAATTATCATGTATTGATTATCTATCTGCTGATAGCTTTCTTGCAGGCATTGTATCAGTTGCATTAGTTGGTTTGTTATCTTCCTTATTGAAATACACATGCCTGAATAGACCTAGTGGGCGAGTCGGCGTGGTCGGCGGCCGAACCCACTGGAAACTTCGTTGTAGTTCTCATACCACCACTAACCCTGCAGATCCATGCGCGAGCGGGGCGGCGGAGGATCGAGGCAAGGGTATCGCGTCGTAGATAGCGGCCTCGGAGTTATAGGCATACCCTATGGTTATCTTCAACTTTTATATGTTGAACTAGAATGGAAAAATGATGTAAACCTTTTATTTTGGTTAAAGGACATTGTGATGTAAATGAATGGATAAGAATGAATGTAAATGTATAGTGCTTGTGTTTGATTCAAATGAAATCAAATGACATGTATGTGGATGAATGTTTAGTTTAGTTTCGATACTTTCACTGTGATTTAGTTGTTGTTTGCCCTCGTGCAAACCTTATATAATTGCATTCATTTGTATTGAATTGCTTGTATTATACATATTGTTGGAGCCTTGGGCGGACAGGGGAGGTGCTGTCCGTTCGGCGTCTGTTCGCGTGCTCGAACTGACCAAATTGGCGGCTCCGGGGCGTGACAATGAACTTGGACATGTAAATGACCTAGAAGAATGGCATTTGGACTAGTGTAGTAGAAACACTATAACATGAACTTAGGAATAGAAGATGATTTCCTGAGTAGTGGCATGTAAACTAGTGTAGTTGGAACACTTACAACTTGATAACATGAACTTAGGAATAGATGATGATTTCCTGAGTAGTGGCATATGAACTAGTGCAGCAGAGGCACTAACTATCCTCGAGTGAGAGGATTGGATTGTACTCACATAGTCTTTGTAATCTTGGCGTGGTCGCTCCACCCCAAGTAGTGAGCTCCGGAGTAGATGTCGCATTTGGGTAACTTTATTACCCAGCAGGCGGTCTCGGGTGTGTGTAGCGCAGAGTCTACTCACCAGCGAGATTTGAGATGTGAGTTGGGCCTAACCTTCGGGTTAGCCGAGATGAGATTGGATATGAAACACAGTACTTGATAGTAGGTTTCATTGCTATGTAGATATTTCCTTTATATCATATATATCATGCAGATTGAAACATAGTATCATATTAGTAGAGTACATTACTATGTTCATGCATTCATTCTGTTTATTGAGGCATAGTAGCATGTTGTAGATTTTGTTACTATGTAGCAGCTCATTTTCATATATCTATCTATCTACTTATGCCTGTTTAGACCTAATAGGAAGATCGGCGGAGTCGGCGGCCGAACCCACTGGAAACTATTCGTAGTTCTCGCCCCACTTTGTTGCACGGCCGAGTTCGAGTGGACCGGGCGAGGACCGTGGTAAGGGCATAGCGCCCTAGTAGCTAGCAGCTTTCCTTTTGCATTAGAATACCCCCGTGTACATGAGTGACACGTTGTATGTATGTATTTTGAGATGAACATGTATACATTTTGGGAGATGAAAATGTAAATGTTGAATGACAAGTGTAATAGCTAGATCTCTCTCTCTTTTGTTGTTTGCTTGTATTAGTACTCGCAGTGCTTCATGTATGTTGTTTAAGTTTACCTGGGCAACTTATTGTACATGATTGTGGTTGTTTAGCCTTGGGCGGACAGGGGAGACTCTATCCGTTCGGCATCTGATCGACGTACACGAACCGACCAAATTGGCGGTCGCGGGGCGTGACAGTGATTTTAAGAGCACAGGAATGTAGTATGCAATAGAGTTAGTGAAGTTGCCATCAACGGGTATTGACGGTGCAAGCACAACTAGGAAAACCTATGTAGACGGTAATTGGCAAATATAAAAATTTGCGATAGACGATTGGGACTTTTGGATGTGCCACCCGTGAGATGGGTGAAGTGGTTGAGGCTCAGAGAAGTTATGTCCACCATGCCTTGGATGATAGAAGATTTTTGGAACCGTTGGGCTCTGTGGCGGATGGACTCACACTGCTACTTAGGATTGTGGGGGCTCATGATGTATTTCATGTAACTACACTCCACAACTATGTACTCAACCCGATTTATGTACCTCTACTATGAATTTGCCTATAGGAGAATATGACTGAGCTTTTTAGAAGCTTGTAATCCCTTGAAAGAAAATTTTAGGGTGCTAGAAGTCTAGAGGACAATTTCGTTTGGAAAACGATTAAGTTTTCGAAAGTTATCCAGTGGGTTTGACCTCACCGAAATGGGTGAACTCTCTCTATATCTCTTATTATGTTATAGGACTTAATAAAGAGTTTAATATGCACCTTGTGGCATTCTTGAATTTTGAGCATATGATTTGGTCATACTTCACATGAAGAATTATATCCTCTATGTAATAGAGTATATGAGATGAAATGCATGTGTGTCATGACATAAGAGTTGCTTGGAAACCTATCTCCTTACTTGTTCTAGTACTTGGGTAAACTACTCCCATGTAAACTATATGTATGCATATAGTTGGGCTAGTATGTGTACGTAACACCATAAGCTCAATGAAACGACTTGATTAAGACTGATTGGCATACATATACAATTGCTTAGTCAAATGAGAGGTAATTACTTGCATGATGAATTTCATACTCTATATAGTAGAGACTTATGTAGCAAGGCACATACATGACATGAGATATGAACTTAGTTGACATCCTCGTTGTAATATGCAGACTTTTGATACTTGTGTAGGTGTAAGAAAGAGGGAGGAAATGAGGTGAAACTGTTTTGGCGCGAAATTGACGCGAAAACGGATAAATTGGGCCAATATTTCATTATGAGGGACCATTTTGCAAATAGCAAAATTAATGGATTAAGTTGCAAAATGGCTTGATCTTATCCTCTCTCCCTCTCTCTCTCCCTTTGAAGCTGCCAGAAACTCTCTCCCTGTGAAGCTGCCAGAAAACAAGAGAAAGAAAAAGAGAAAGAGAGAAAGAGAGAAAGAGAGAAGAAGAAAAAGAAGAAGAAGAAGAAGATGAAGATGAATTGGAGGGAAGGTAAAAATTTCCATTCTTCTCTTTCCCTTCCATTCTTTTTCCCTTTCTTTTCCCTTCCTTCCTCTCTTTCCCTTTCCTTCTTCCTTTCCTTTCTCCCTCTTCTTCCCCTGCTGCTGCTGGTGCAGTTTTGCAGCCTTGCTGCTGCTGCGAGGTATTGTAGCAGCAGCAGCAGCAGGTCAGCAGCAGCAGCAGCAGCTCCGCAGCAGCAATAGCAGATTGCTGCTGCAGGCTGCCCAGCCGCAGCAGCAAATTGTTGCTACTGCAGGGGCAGCAAGAAAGAAAGAAAGAAAAGAAAAAGAGAAAAGGAAAAGAAGAAATGAAAGGAAGAGAAAGAATGAAAAAGAGAAATCAAGAGAGAGAGAGAGAGAGAGATGGAAAGAAAAGAATAGATAGAATAACATGAATGAAGTGGATGTAGAAATTGGATCGAGTGATGCAATTGGCGTGATTCGTACCTCTAATCTTCAATTGATGCACGCAGGGTGTTCGAGAGTGTGAATTAGTGTGATACACATTTCCGATGAGGCGCAATTTAAGTAATTTCGAGAAATCGTGCGAAGGGTCGCGTGTAGCCTTTCTTTTATCGGAGTCGACATAGCGAGTCGAGGTGGGTTCCGAGTCGTCGAAAACGGCGAATTTCCCCCTATGTCTATTTTGGTACAAGCTATATAATATTTGAATTTGCGCATCTGGTTTACCTTTTTATTGATCCTCAGACCGTGAAAAATTGAAGCATGATAGAGATTTAGCATTGACATCTAATTATGAGCAGAAGTATGTATATGCATATGCGTATGATGATTTATACTTGAGCATTGTGTTGAATAGACGTAGCTCATGTCCCTGTTTGTGGTTCTCCGTTCATGACTTTGTTTATTGAAAGAGATTATTGAAAGAGATGCTATTAGCATGAAGTTGAGTTTATATGCAAAGATGAGAACTAATGTAGGTCACACTTCTTTCCTCGCCATGATATAGTAATTGTCAGCAATATTTAGATAGTTTAATTCAAGTCTTGGGAAGCCAATTGACATTTCATGTATCTTGATTTAGTCATCTATTATTCACTTGTATCGTGTATGGCATATAGTATGTGATAGAAATGTCATTTTGATGCGTCATTATTAGTCACTTGTATCGTGCATACCATATAGTGTGTGTCAGTGGCCGTGGATAGCGTGGCAATGGTGTACAGAGATTTGGACATAGAGAGAGCCTTTGTTTATTCTGTCGTGATGTTTGACCTACTGTTCATGCTTTGATTACTCTGAGGACTTTGGATTGGGCACTATGATATTGTTGACCATGACATAGACTATAGCCTGCTGATGCCACCTTGAGATGACAGACTTGTGCTATGATACTCGGTAGGGGTCGCTCCCCTTCGAGTGCCGCTCCGGACGCTGGCCAGTTATATCAGTGATATGTGTACCCTTGGGAAGACGACCCACCTGCGAGAGTGGTGTTCGGGCTGGGGGTAGAGCCTAGGTGTCAACGGTGCACCTGCGGGAGTGCGAATTCCGACACTAGGCGGGGGCAGGCTTGACCGGACGTACGAGTTGGTCATTGTGATTGGGTATTATTAAACATTGTTGCATACACTACTCCGTTGCTTTCTTTTCCTCTCTCTACATCTATAAAAACATGATAGTACAACAGGTATAGAGACAGGTATGGAGAGTTGTTTATATCACATGCAGATATTCATTTACGGTTACTTTACATTTGTCTATGCAGGTCATAGTCAGTTAGCCTTCTACTATGCTTGACATTCCTTTACGCTGCTTATAGTTGATTAACTTGATTGTCACTTATGATCATTCGTTTATCTGCTTAGTTAATTTCTTGGTATACTTGCAGTTCAGCTACTTATGTACCATATATGTTGTTGTTCATTTGTTAATTTGGCTTCCAGTAGACCTAGTGGGAAGGTCGTGGTTATCGATGATCGTACCCACTGGGAACTGCTGTTTAGTAGTTCTCACACCCTTTGGTGGTTTATTTTTTTCAGGGGTCGTATTTTGGCGGTTGATAGAGGTGAGGGAGATCGCGTAGTAGTTAGCATCTCCTACCCATATGGCTTTACAGTAGAGGGGCCACCAGATAGAGTGCTATTTTTGTACAACCTGCTTGTACTGGCGAGGGTCTGGATTGTTTTCGTATACTTTTCTTTGTAGTTGAGGTTTATTTGGTGATATTCGTGTTGTACGGCAACTTAGTTGAGAAATAGCGCTATGATACATGTCATTTGTTTATTCTGTACTCCTTCTTGATTCTTGTATTGTGGATGTCTGTCCTGTTCGACCTCGTGAATTGTTTTGTACTTGTCGATTTTGTTGTCGCTTCGTTCGGACAGGGGAAACTCTGTCCGTTCGGCGGGTCTGTTAGCGTCCTGTAGTCTTCCGTTTCGAACTCGGGGCGTGACACTCGTATTCTTTGAATATGGCATTAGTAAATTGTTCTCTTACATACTATGGTGGAAATAGTATACATTTATAACCCTCCATTGTTATGCATGAGTTATAGAACCATCCTTGCTAGGATAAAAGAGATATAAATCTTTACATACTTGAAACATGTTACAAATTAGTAGGGATGCACTCCTAAATTGATTGAGAAGAGAATCATGACATATATGTTATAGCACCACCCGACCTTCGAGTCGACGATTGTAATTTCATGTGTTAGACATGATGAGTGAGATATATTTTCTTTGGACATGACGCTTTTAACCATGCTTGTTTGCCTTTGTGCTTATTCGCACAAGCTTGTGAGGGTCGTTCCCTACAAGCCGGCACTCCGGAGTTAGCCTTTACGTCACCATACTCGCCCGTGCGGGATTGGGCGCCGAAGTGGATTGCCGTGGGCGAGGCTCATTCATAGAAAAAGAATGTTAACTGCCACGGGGCCATTAGTCACGGCACAAGTCGGGACATTACCATATATAAGTCCCTCATTCATTAGGTAAAAGTTAAGTAAATATGACATTGTACATGACAACTAGTTGATGCATACATAGTAGATAGATATTCAAGTTGATTATCACTTTGTGACATTGTACATCACCACTAGTTGATGCGTACATAGTAGATGGATATTCAAGTTAATTAACACTTTGAGACATTGTACATGACAACTAGTTGATGCATCCTTTGCGGTTGGACATTCATGTTGATCATTACTTATATTGGCAAACTTGATAGTAGTAAATCTATATATACACATAATGATTAGTATAGTAGTGTAGCCACGTGATAAAAATGAAAATTTTCTCTTCAGCATAAAGATGGACATACATGTAAATTTGTATATTTATACTTGTACATATGATAGTGAGAGAACCACATCCATATTAGTAAACATTGGCACATAAATGCATAACTGTAATTGAACCATTTCATTTTAAATATTACCTATGTGCTTTGTAATTCTATTATATACTGTTATTGCCTCAGTTGACCTATTGGTTGCTTATTTTTATTTCAGACCCTTCCACAGCGAGAGAGGCTAGAGATTATCCCAAGGGGTTAGTGTAAGGAAGTGAATTCTCGAAATCCGAGGATTTGACTTCGTTCAGAATCGATTGATTGTCGAGTGTGTAAGCTTCGAAAAGTCCGAAGGGGATTATAATGCCTAAAGTGCATTAAGGAAGAGTCCGCGAGAGCACCAGTGCGAAATCTGCACTGGAGCTGTCATGCCCCCGCCCCGAGGCCGCTACCCATTTGGCACGGTTCGGGCGCGGCGAACGGACCGCCGGACGGACAGCACCTCCACTGTCCGCCCAAGGCTCCAATCACCGGATTGTGTACAACAAGTTTCCAGGAACAACTTGAATACATACACAATCAAACCACAACAACGAGAGCACAAACAGTGCTCATCCAACAAGAGCAAGCCACACATGTAAAGCATACAAGTGATAAAAGAGAGATATACTTAACTATTAACTCATTAAACTTATACAAATATTTCATTCTTTACATTCTTCCAAAATGTAGGTACAACCACTCCCCAAATCCTCACCCTATACATCATCTACGCTCAAACATAAGTACAGGGTAGGGCTAATGCAAAAAGGAGGTGAGCTAGCTATAAACATGAACCACTAGGGCGCTACGCCCTTGCCGCGATCCTCTCCCGGGACGCTCGAACTCGGACCTGCAATGTGGTGGAGTGAGAACTACGAATAGTTCCCAGTGGGTTCGGCCGCCGACTCCGCCGATCTCCCCACTAGGTCTAAGCAGGCACAGATAGATATGCAGATAGATAGGTATATAAAACTGAAAGCATTAACAGTAATGAGCAACTATGAACTATGATCTATCAATGCCTCAATCCAGTATGATGCATGCATGGAACTCATAGTAAGAAGACTGGCTACTATACTACCATGCTCAACAACAATGTCATTCATCTGATTACCCAATCTCTCGGCGAACGCAAGGCTCGCTCACAGTCTCACGTCTCGAAGTCTCATAGGGGAGGTGGCTAGCTATTCACCCACCCCGAGACCGCCTGCGGACACTACACTGGTCCAAGGGCACTACACTGGCCCCCTCGCGTGCCAAACTCCGGAGTGCACTACCTGTGAGGAGCTACCTCCACAGGTGCAGACAGGCTAAGTGAGCTCGATCCAATCTCATGAACTGGGAACACCCTAACCCAACCAGGGGTGATAGCAACATAGTATCTCAACTATACTAGTGTTCTCATGCCACTCTTGCACTACTTAATGCCACTCGTTCAATGTTTAAGGTTAACTAGATGCCACTCGTTCCTTTGACAAGTGCTTGATACACTAGTTTCCAATATGCTAGGTTCATATTCACATAAACATATTCATCATATATAGGGCGAACTATCTCATAGTATTCAACTCGTGCATACTAGGTTTTCATTCATCGTATCCGCAACCTAAAATATCACTAGCATGCAAGGGTATGCACAATCACATTTAACACCCTATAATGCTATATCACAATATGTAAATGATCGATGACGATACTCAGACATAAAGAGTAGCCCGACTGCTTCGGGATGGCACTGCCCCACCTCGTGGCGATGCCGTGACTCTTTGACTGCAATTCGCCGACTTATCGACGACTCGTTGGCCTTCTAGGCAAGAACGGAGCTCCGAGGGTCGCCTTCGACAATAACTCCGCACCTATTCGACGGATCGACGAACCGTCTTCGCCGACGCGTTCAGAGACCTAACAATTAGGTTTACGACCCAACAAATTAGATCAAAACCCTAGATCTGCCAAAATTCCAATTCTGAGCCCTAGGTCTCACCAATGGAGAAATCCGCGGTGCGAGCTTTGATTTCGAGCTCGAACCTTCTCCCTAGCTTCAATAGGTTCCATTCGAACCATCTCCAAGCCACAAAACCTCAAAACCCTAAAAACACCATTAAAGGGTTTAAAGCTTACCTCTATACCAAGCTCCAAGCTTGAAGAGGGAGAGAAGAAGATGACCTTCTTCTTCTTCTTTGCCTTCTCCTTCCTCTCTTCTCTTTTTCCTTCCTCTTCTTCCACTCCTTCTTCTTCTCCTTCTTTTCTTTCCTAGAGAGAGAGAGAAAAGGGTGAAAGAGGGAAAGAGAGCAACTGAGGGAGAGAGAGGGGTCCCCAAGCCCTCATATAGGCTATTTTGCAATTAGCCCCCTCAACTTTTCATTTCCTGAAACAGCCCTCCCTGGGCCATTTTCGCAGTGAGGGACCGGTCCCTGCTCTGGGAGACCGGTCCCCGAAAGCTGCACAACCAGGCAGAGGGGATTTCGCGTTCGGGAACCGGTCCCTGCCTGAGAGACCGGTCCCCGGGAGACCGGTCCTTGTCCGAGAGACCGGTTCCCGAGAGCAACACTTTCGGGACTTAGCCAAATTCCGGCTTCTCTCGCTGAGCCAACGTTCAGGAACCGGTCCTTGCCTGCCAGGGACCGGTTGCACCAAGGATCCCCGTCAGCCCAGCCCGATGGGACCGGTCCCTCCCTGCCATGGACCGGTCCCCGAGAGCATTTCTGTTCCAGTGCAGCTTTTGCATTGGTGCTCTCGCGGACACCTCCTCAATGCACCTTATGCATTGTGATCACCTTCGGACTTTCCGAAGCTTGCACACTCGACAATCAGTCGATTCTTGACGAAGTTTAATCCTCAGGTTTCGAGGATTCACTTCCCTTATAGGAGCAGAATTGCTCTCGGGGACCGGTCCCTGGTAGGGAGAGACCGGTCCCATCAGGCTGGGCTGGCGGGGATCCTTGATGCAACCGGTCCCTGGCAGGGGAGGACCGGTTCCTGAACGTTGGCCCAACGAGAAATGGCCGAAATTTTGCTAAGTCCCGAAAATCTAACTCTCGGGAACCGGTCTCCCAGGCAAGGACCGGTCTCCCGGGAACCGGTTTCTCGAGCAAGGACCGGTTCCCGAACGCGAAATCCCCTGTGCCCGAATGGAAGGCTCTCGGGGACCGGTCTCCCCGAGCTGGGACCGGTCCCTCACTGCGAAAATGCCCAGTGAGGGCTGGTTCAGAAGATGAAAAGTTGAGCGGGCTATCTGCAAAATGGCCTTTAATAGAGGCTGGGGGACCTCTCTCTTCCTCTCATTGCTCTCTATCCCTCTTACACTCTTTCTTTCTCTCTCTAGAACGAAAGGAAAAAAAGAAGAGAGAAGAAGGAAAAGAAGAGAAAAAGAATAAGAAGATCAAGAAGAAGAAGAAGATCATCTTCTCCCCTCTCTCCTTCAAGTTAGAGCAAGCTTGGAGCTTGGTATAGAGGTAAGCTTCAAACCCATCCATGGTGGATTTCTTGAGATTGGGTTTTGTTGCTTAGGAATGGTTCGAATGGAACCTACTGAAGCTAGGGTGATGGTTCGGGCTCGCAATTGAAGCTCGCACCACGGATTTCCTCACCATTACTAACCTAGGGCACGGATTTAGGATTTTTGGAAATCTAGGGTTTTGATCTATTTTGATGGGTTGTAAACCTAATTGCTAGGTCTCGGAACGCGTCGGCGAAAACGGTTCGTCGATACGACGAGCGGGTGCGGAGTTATCGCCGAATCAAGTGCTTAAGGGTTCGAATCGACCCGAGGAGTCGAAGCGTCGACCTAGGACTGTGAAATCGAGTTTTCTACCATCGCGGCACTACCAAGAGGTGGGTGGTGACCATCCCGAAGCAATCGGGCTCCCTCTTATGTCTTAGTATTTAAGACCTTGCATCTTGTGTTCACATGCATTGTAGGATGATTGTACATCGCCTTTCCTTATGCTTTCTTATTTGATACCATATTATGTATGAATTGCTGGATATAGTGGATTGATGAGGATTGGGTTGAGGCTTGTAATCCTATAGTGAAGCGATGAAAGAATGACGCAAGGGTTGAAACATAAAAACGAGTGGCATCTAGTTGTTAATAAACAAAGAACGAGTGGCATCTAGTTATTAATAAACAAAGAGCGAGTGGCATGTGTGAGTTGTAGCGTATATGAAACCCATTGACTATGGTGATAGTAACCCTAGAGGATAGGGCACCCTTGAGGTGGGAGAATTGGATCATACTCATTGTCTGCTCCCGACTTGTGATGGTCGCTCCACACAAGTAGTGCGCTCCGGAGTCGGTCACGAGGGATAGCCTATGTGGGGTCCTGTGGGATAGGGATGGCCTATTTGGGGTCCCGAGGGATAGTCTATGTGGGGTCACGCAGATGGTCTCAGATTCATAGTTTGAGTCTAGTCTCCCTACGTGTCGAGATGGCTATGTGAGTAGTAGGCGAATCCTTGAGTAAGCCACAAGATTAATGAACAAGTAAATAGCTTTACTTTTTGGACATGTGATGAACTAATTGATTATCCATTTCATTGTGCATGCATCTTCATATACATGATTCGGGCACGGTAGCGTAGCTTTACTATTTTGTTTCCGCAACTTTCCATATCTATCTACCTATCTGTTTTTCTACTTGTGCCCGCTTGGACCTAGTGGGGAGACCGGCGGAGTCGGCGGCCGAACCCACTGGGATCTATGAAAGATAGTTCTCACCCCACTTTTTACAGGTCTGAGTTCGAGTATCCCTGGCCAGCGCGAGGATCGTGGTAAAGGCCCAGTGCCCTAGTTGCATTAGCTACCTTCTTTTTTCATTAGCCGTCACCCCTTTTGTATTTGAGAGTAGATGATGTATAGGTGTGAGGTTATTTTGGAAGATGTAAAAGCACACTACACTTATGTTTATGTTTGAAAGTAAATCGATGTATTAAAGAGGTTAAATGAATGTAATAGATAGAACTTTCTCTCTTTATTTACTGGTATGTTTCATACTTGTATCTTGCTCTTGTTGTTAACTGGTGGTGCTCCTTGTGATCGTGTATGTATGAATTAATTCCTGGGTAAATTCTTATACATGATCCGTTTGCTTAGCCTTGGGCGGGCAGGGGAGGTCCTGTCCGTTCGGCGTCTGTTTGACGCGCCTGGACCGGACCAAATTGGTAGCGGTCTCGGGGCGTGACAGATAAAGTGGTATAAGAGCTGTCAAGAGCAAGTAAAGAGAGAGACTAGGATGACCTAGGAGACCCTAAGTTGGTAAACCCTAAAATTATAGGGGCGTGAGTGAACGTGGACCTATGGCGGTGGCGAAAGTTGATTGATTGGGTCGGAGTTGATGTTATGTCTCTAGCTGTGAATAGAGACAGATCTAAGTGACACTAGTTTCTTGGCTCGTAGTGGTTGTGTCGGCGGCCGACGACGCGACACTAAGAGTCCAGAACTAGAACACTTGTGTGCTTCCGCCCGATTTCATTGTCGAATCGTTTAATTTCACGAATGCTAAGAAGTATCGGATTAAGATAATTGATTGAGTTGTTGCTTTTCAGGAACAAATGTCCCCAAGACGTTACGTACGTAGGTCTGTTCCGGTACCGCCTTCCGCGGTGCCCGAGCAGTCAAGATCGGAGGAAATGTAGGAACTGCGGGAGCAGGTTGCTGCGATGTTGGGCGCGATGCAGCGCCAGGAGGCTCGGTTCGAGCAGCTCCAGGGATTCGTGGAGCGGCAAGCGGCGGCGGCGGCCGCGACAGCGACTGAAAGCCATGATCCACCCGCACCTTCAGCGCGCGCGCCTGAAGCGGCTGAGGGTGAGGGCATAGCGGCGGTTCCGGTGGCGGCAGTTCCCCCGCCGACAAGTGCACCTCCGACAGCTTCGGGTTCGGCGACACTTGATACGACGGCCGAGGAAGTGGAGCGGGAGCGTGCGCTGACGGCTCTGATGAAGTTCATGAAATTTAAACCACCAACCTTTGAGGGAGGAAAAGTGGAGCCGTCGGTGGTGGAATCTTGGATTGACTCTATGGAGACCCTCTTCAAGGACTTATACACCCCGGAGAAGGATAAGGTGCCCCTCGCCACCTATTGCCTCGAAAAGACGGCGAAGGTGTGGTGGAAGCGGGATCGACCCTCTGACCTTCCACCAATGCGCGTGCAGTTGTTCAAGCTCACGACTTTCGCCGAAGTTTTCGACAGAGCGCTGTGGGCAGAGCATGGAGATGCCCACGTGCGGGAGGAACGTGAGTTGTTGACTGGATCCCAAGACAAGGGGAAAAAGCGATCGGGCTGTGGTTCGGGGGGCCAGTCGAGTTCCAAGAGACTCCCGAAGTATCCGCGGTCGCAGTCGTGGGGCCATGGGCCGCAGCGGTGTGCTATTTGCGGTGCTGGGGGCCATCGAGCGCCACAGTGTAGACAACGACAGGGTAGCTGCTTTAATTGTGGACAAGAAGGACACATAAGTCGCGACTGTCCAGCAAGGGCCTCGTCTACTCCGTCAGTCGCGTCGACTCCAGCACCCCCGCCTCATCATGGAGGGACCCCATATGTTCCCGTATCAGCGGGACGCGCACTGATGCCGCGTCAGCCGGAGGTGACTCGGTCAGCGCCGAGTGGGCGGGTATTTGCCGCTCAGGCCCAAGCCGAGGAGTCTACTCAAGCTGATGAGCCTGACATCGTGGCAGGTATGGTTTTAATTAAGGGAGTTCGCTCCAGGGCTATGTTTGATACAGGCGCCACGCATTCGTTTATTAGTAGAGCATTTGCACACATGCATGACATACACATAGAAGCAAGTGGCGAGTGGAAGGCCCTGAGTCGCCATTAAATACCTACACGGAGTGCTCGTCGTGCCCAGTACAAGTAGGCGAGTGTATAATGCCCATCAGGATGTTAGAACTCTATAAATTGGAGGAGTACGACGTTATTTTGGGCATGGACTGGCTCTCGAAATATTACGCCACGATCGATTGTAAGAACAAATTGATCACCTTTCGGGAGCCCGGACAGAAGGAGTTTGTTTACTGAGCCTGTCGGAGTTCTTGCTTCGTCGCGACGGTATCGGCGACGAGAGCTAGGAAGTTGGTAAGCGGCGGTTGCGCGGCATTCTTGGCGACCGTCGTGGAGGTGGATCGAGTGGTGCCGAATTTAGAAAATTTATCGGTGGTGCGGGAATTCCCAGATGTATTTCCCGCGGAGTTACCGGGGATGCTGCCGGATCAGGAGATCGAGTTCGTTATAGACTTGGTCCCCGGGACGGCACCGATCTCAAGGGCCCCATATCGCATGGCGCCGGCAGAGCTAAGGGAACTGAGGGATCAGTTGCAAGATCTTCTCGACAAAGGGTTCATCAGGCCGAGCGTATTGCCGTGGGGAGCCCCGGTGTTGCTCGTGCGCAAGAAGGACGGCTCGTTTCGACTCTGCGTGGATTATCGAGAGTTGAATAGGGTCACGATAAAGAATAAGTACCCGTTGCCCCGAATTGACGACTTATTTGATCAGTTACAGGGGTCACGAGTGTACTCGAAGATAGACCTACAGNAGGCCGAGCGTATCGCCGTGGGGAGCCCCGGTGTTGTTCGTGCGCAAGAAGGATGGCTCGTTTCGACTCTGCGTGGATTATCGGGAGTTGAATCGGGTCACGATAAAGAACAAGTACCCGTTGCCCCGAATCGACGACTTATTTGATCAGTTACAAGGGTCGCGAGTGTACTCGAAGATAGACCTACAATCCGGCTATCATCAGTTAAAGATTAAGCCGGAGGATGTTCAGAAGACCGCGTTTCGCACGCGGTATGGACACTACGAATACACGGTTATGCCTTTCGGGCTCACTAATGCCCCGGCAGCATTCATGGATCTAATGAACCGTGTGTTCAAAGCGTGCTTGGACCGATTTGTCGTGGTCTTCATAGACGACATCTTGGTCTATTCGCGGAGCGACGAGGAGCACGCGGAGCATTTGCGGAGAGTGCTTCAAATTCTTTGGGAGGAGAAGCTATTCGCGAAGCTAAAGAAATGTGACTTCTGGCTTCGAGAGGTTGCCTTCTTGGGGCACGTGATTTTCGAGGGTGGTGTTTCGGTTGACCCGAGGAAAGTCGAAGCAGTCGAGAATTGGCCGTGCCGAACGAACGTCTCGGAGGTTCGAACCTTCATAGGCTTAGCGGGCTACTATCGACGGTTTGTGGAGGGTTTTTCAAAAATTGTGACTCCGCTTACCCGTCTGACGCAGAAGGGCGTCAAGTTTATTTGGAGCGATGAATGTGACCAAAGCTTCAACGAGTTGAAGATAAGGTTAACGTCGGCCCCGATACTTGCCCTATCGGTGCAAGGCGAGGACTTTGCGGTCTATAGTGATGCGTCCTATCTGGGTTTGGGGTGTGTCCTGATGCAAGGCGGGAGAGTGATAGTTTATGCATCCCGTCAGTTTAAGGACAAGGGGTTGAATATGCGTCAACGGCGGTGGTTGGAATTGTTGAAGGATTATGATGTCGATATTCTCTACCACCCCGGCAAGGCAAATGTGGTCGCGGACGCGCTTAGTAGGAAGTCGGCGGAGAACCTCGCAATGTGGGTTACTAATCAATCGCCCCTATGGTTGGACATGGAGTGAATAGATCTCGAGGTCGTGATTCCGGAGACTCCGACTCAACTAATGGCACTTGTTGTTCAACCAACCTTGTTGGAGAGGATCAAGAATTTGCAACTTGCAGATCCGAGTATCCAAAAGGGGCGGCGCAACGTCGAGGAAGGTCGAGGCGGTGATTTCAGTGTTAACGCCGGGGGCGCACTTCGGTTTCGAAACCGGTGGTGTGTGCTCGAGAATGAGGAGCTTCGCGAGCTGATTTTACAAGAAGCTCACCGGTCTCCATTTACTGATCACCCGGGCGGCACCAAGATGTATCATGAGTTGAGAGCACTCTATTGGTGGTCGGGGATGAAAGTTGATATTGGGCGCTTCGTGGCGAAGTGTTTGACTTGTCAGCAAGTAAAAGCGGAGTGCCGATTTCCAGCGGAAAACCTTCAAAGTCTACCTATCCCCGTCTGGAAATAGGAGGACATATCGATGGATTTCGTCGTTGGCTTGCCTCGCTCGACAGGGGGCCACGACGTAATCTGGGTGATTGTGGATCGCTTGACGAAGTCAGCGCACTTTTTGCCAATCCACACCACCTGGGCGGGAGATAAGTTAGCGCAGGTATATCTTGATGAGGTAGTGAGGTTACACAGGGTACAGAAGTCAATCGTATCAGATAGAGACCCCAAGTTTACTTCACATTTCTGGAAAAGCCTGCAGAAGGCTCTTGGCACACGGCTCGACTTCAGCACTGCATTTCATCCTTAGACAGACGGGCAAACTGAAAGGACCATTCAGACTCTGGAGGATATGTTGCGAGCTTGTGTCATCGACTACAAGGAGGCTGGTGTAAGCATTTGCCAATGGCCGAGTTCGCCTACAACAACAGTTATCATGCTAGTATGGAGATGGCACCGTTAGAGGCTCTTTATGGGCGGAAGTGCCGATCTCCCATTTATTGGAGTGATGTGGGCGAGCGCACGGAATTTGGCCCCGATGTGTTGCGAGAGGCGGAAGAGAAGGTCCGCCTTGCTCGCAAACGGTTACTCATGGCGCTGTCTCGACAGCAAAGCTATGCGGATAGGCGCCGGCGAGACTTGGAGTTTGCGATGGGCGACCGCGTTTTCCTAAAGGTTTCGCCTATGAGGGGCGTTAAGCGATTTGGAGTTCGGGGAAAGCTAAGTCCCCGATATATTGGCCCCTATGAGATCTTGGAGCGGATTGGGACGGTGGCTTATCGACTCGCGTTGCCGCCAAAGCTTGCGGATGTGCACAATGTATTCCACGTCTCCGATCTTCGCAAGTACATACCTGATCCCGAGCACGCAATATTGTATGAACCGCCGAAACTTCAAGAAGACCTGAGCTACGAAGAGTTTTCGGTGGCAATTACGGCGCGAGAAGTGCGCAAGTTAAGAAATCGGGAAATTCCCTACGTTCGAGTCCGGTGGAGCAATCATAGTGATCGCGAAGCCACCTGGGAGCTCGAGAAGGAGATGAAAGCGAATCACCCTCACTTGTTCGAGGAGTAAATCAAGGTATGAGTTTAGAATTTAAGATTCTAAATAAGTTTTATAGCGTTAAGTTCATTTCGAGGACGAAACTCTTTTAAGGTGGGGAGAATGTAAGGAAGTGAAATCTCGAAACTCGAGGATTTGATTTCCTTTAGAATCGACTAATTGTCGAGTGTGTAAGCTTCGGAAAGTCCGAAGGGGATTATAATGCCTAAAGTACATTAAGGAAGAGTCCGCGAGAGCACCAGTGCGAAATCTGCACTGGAGCAAAATTGCTCTCGGGGACCGGTCCTTGGTAGGGAGAGACCGGTCCCATCAAGCTGGGCTGGCGGGGATCCTTGATGCAACCGGTCCCTGGCAGGGGAGGACCGGTTCCCAAATGTTGGCCCAGCGAGAAATGGCCGAAATTTGGCTACGTCCCGAAAATCTAACTCTCGGGAACCGGTCTCTCAGGCAAGGACCGGTCTCCTGGGAGCCGGTTTCTCGAGCAAGGACTGGTTCCCGAACGCGAAATCCTCTCTGCCCGAATGGAAGGCTCTCGGGGATCGGTCTCCCCGAGCTGGGACCAGTCCCTCACTGCGAAAATGCCCAGTGAGGGCTGGTTCAGAAGATAAAAAGTTGAGGGGGCTATCTGCAAAATGGCCTTTAATAGAGGCTGGGGGACCTCTCTTTTTCTCTCATTGCTCTCTATCCCTCTCACACTCTTTCTCTCTCTCTCTAGAACAAAAGAAAAAGAAGAAGAGAAGGAGAAGAAGGAAAAGAAGAGAAAAAGAAGGAGAAGATCAAGAAGAAGAAGAAGATCATTTTCTCCCCTCTCTCCTTCAAGCTAGAGCAAGCTTGGAGCTTGGTATAGAGGTAAGCTTCAAACCCATCCATGGTGGATTTCTTGAGATTGGGTTTTGTTGCTTAGGAATGGTTCGAATGGAACCTACTGAAGCTAGGGTGATGGTTCGGGCTCGCAATTGAAGCTCGCACCATGGATTTCCTCACCGTTGCTAACCTAGGGCACGGATTTAGGATTTTTGGAAATCTAGGGTTTTGATCTATTTTGATGGGTTGTAAACCTAATTGCTAGGTCTCGGAACACGTCGGCGAAAACGGTTCGTCGATACGACGAGCGGGTGCGGAGTTATCGCCGAATCAAGTGCTTAAGGGTTCGAATCGACCCGAGGAGTCGAAGCGTCGACCTAGGACTGTGAAATCGAGTTTTCTACTATCGCGGCACTACCAAGAGGTGGGTGGTGACCATCCCGAAGCAATCGGGCTCCCTCTTATGTCTTAGTATTTAAGATCTTGCATCTTGTGTTCACATGCATTGTAGGATGATTGTGCATCGCCTTTCCTTATTCTTTCCTATTTGATACCATATTCTGTATGAATTGCTGGATATAGTGGATTGATGAGGATTGGGTCGAGACTTGTAATCCTATAGTACAGCGATGAAAGAATGACGCAAGGGTTGAAACAAAAGAACGAGTGGCATCTAGTTGTTAATAAACAAAGAACGAGTGGCATCTAGTTGTTAATAAACAAAGAGCGAGTGGCATGTGTGAGTTGTAGCGTATATGAAACCCATTGACTATGGTGATAGTAACCCTAGAGGATAGGGCACCCTTGAGGTGGGAGAATTGGATCATACTCATTGTCTGTGTAAGGAAGTGAATTCTCGAAATCCGAGAATTGTACTTCATCCAGGATCGACTAACTGTCGAGTGAATACCCATGGTGGGAGTTAAAAATGTCCAAAACACAAAAAGTACTTTGGAGTTGAGTCCGCGACAGCAAATAGGAAAAATCTGGACTCAGCAGATTTTTGCTCTTGGGGACCAGTCCGTGGAAGGGAGGACCGGTCCCCGAAGCTGAGGGTCGCGGGGGAAGGTCGATGCGACCGGTCCCTAGTTGAGGGGACTTGTCCCCATGCGTGACACCCACGAGAGAAAGCCTAAATTTGGCTAAGTCCTGAAGGTTTCCCTTTCGAGAACCGGTCTCTCAGGGAAGACCGGTCTCCCAGGGACCAGTCCCTCGGGTGAGGACCGGTTCCCGAACGCGAAAAGTCCCCAAGCCGCTGGGAGGACTCTCGGGGACCGGTCTCCCCGACCAGGAACCGATCCCTCTGGGCGAAAACAGCCCAGTGATAGCTGCGTGAGAGATGAAAAGTTGAGGGGTTTAAGTGCAAAATGACCATCATGTGAGGGGTGTATATGAAAAATAACCCTCTCCCTCAGCCCCACTCATCTCATTCCCTCTCTATCTCTCTTTCTCTCTTGCTCTCTCTTTCTCTAGAAAGGAGAAAAAGAAGAACAAGAAGGAGAGGAAGGAAAAGAAGGAGAAGAACAAGAAGGAGAGGAAGGAAAAGAAGAAGAAGGAGATCAAGAGGAAGGCCTTGGACACCTTCATCTCCCTCTCCTCTTCTCTTTGGTGTAGCACAAGAGGTAAGCTCTTGAACCCTAACTTCTAGAATTTGGGGTTTTGGATTTTTATGCTTTGGAATGGGTCAAATGGACCCTAAGCATGCTTCTAAATAGATCAATCCCAAGAATCTTATGGATTTATTGGATGGTTTGCTATGGGTGCAAACCTAGGGCTCTAAAATGGGGTTTTTGTGAAGTACGAGATTGATCTCATTTGAAGCCTTGGAAACCCTATTGTTAGGTCACAAAACGTGGGGGCGAAGTCGGTTTTGGCATTCGGCGAGCCGGCGTGAAGTTCTCGGCAAAATAGGGCCGGGTTAGCGTTGATTTGGGCAAGGAAGGCTAAAGCCTTTTCGTAAAGTTCGCCGAGAAGGATTTCCGAAGCCTCTACATCGATTAAAGGTGGGGGGTGCCATCCCGAAGCTTTCGAACTCCTTTCTATGTCTTAGATTGCATTTAATCTCATCTCTTCATGTTGCATTGTAGGATTGCATAGTAGCTCCATTCCTTATGCTTTCTAATTGATAACCTAGTGTACTTGGAACGCTTGGTAACTTAGATAGGTGAGGATTGGGTCGGAACGTGGATCCTATGATGCGAAAGAAAAGAGATGTACCCGATGGGGGTGTTGATGACATAGAAAGTAGTGTTAATGTCAAAGAACAAACGAGTGGCATCCAAATGTTAAATGATGACGAGTGGCATTAATGTAGTGTAAATAACACTAGAGGTTTGAGAACCTAGGGATAGGTGGATCCCTTAGAAAATGCCTTGTGAACAATGAATTTAGAAAACTAAATAGCATTGCATGAATGTCGGGAACCGATGATTCCGCGATAGTCGTTGACCCTAGTGTAGGGCGTCCTCACTTGGAGAGGATTCGATTGGGTTATTGACTCTAGTTGTAGAGCCTCCTCACTTGGAGAGGATTGGATTGGGTGTTGACCCTAGTTACAGTGTATCCTCACATGGAGAGGATAGATCTAGCTCACAGTCTGCGTTTAGGGTGGTATAGCCATCCAATCCCCACATGGAGGGGATTGTCGTCGAGTACTCCGGAGTGTCGCGCGACTAGGACCACTTGGAGGTCCGGACCACATGGAGGTCCGCAGACGGTCCCGGGCTTGGGTGCACTTGGAGCTCCCTCCCCACTTTGGGATTGAAAGGTGAGTCATGGGCGAGCCCTAGGGCCTCGCCACAGATTGGGTAAATGGAAAGGTTATTAATGTCATTGAACATTGCTATTCGAACATGGATCGAATTTGTTAGCATGATAGCAAACCTTTATTATATGATGCATGCATTCATATTCATGATTATGGGCATAGTAGCATAGTTTTCCTACTACTGCATTTACAGCTTTCAGATACATATCTATCTATCTATCTGTTGTTACTTGTGCCCACTTGGACCTAGTGGGGAGATCGGCAGAGTCAGCGGCCGAGCCCACTGGGAACTATGGAAGATAGTTCTCACCCCACTCTATTTCCTGTGCTAGGTTCAGGGCTGTCGAGAGAGGACCGCGGCAAGGGCATCGCGCCCGATCAGCGAGACCGTGGTAGTATAGTAGCTTTCCTTTTTTGCATTAGTACACCTATGTATTGAGAGAGATTCATTGTAGGTGAGGACTTGGAGAAATATGTATTTTGGATGAATGATGTAATCATTTAAAGAAAATGATGTAAATGAACTATTGTAATAGTTAGTAATGTACTCTCTTTATTTCACATGTCTTATCTTGTGGATTACTTACTCTTTGTATTGTTGGCACTGTTTGTGCCCTTGTGAATGTGCATGTTTAGAATTTAATTTTCTGGGTAAATTCTTGTACACATTCCTGTTGTTGAGCCTTGGGCGGACAGGGGAGGTGCTGTCCGTTCGGCGGTCCGCCGCCGCGGCCGAACCGTGCCAAATTGGTAGTGGTTTCGGGGCGGGGCGTGACAGCAGTTGTGGTATCAGAGCAATAAGAGCAAGTAAAGAGAGAGAGTCTAGGATGACCTTGAGACCCTAGGTTGATAAGCCCTAAGATTATAGGTGCGTGAGCGGAACGTGAACCTATAGCGATGGCGGAAGTTAATTCGATTGGGTCAAAGTTGGTAATATGTCTCTAGTTGTGATTAGAGACGGACTCAAGTTGTATGAGGTCTTGTCTTGAGGTAGTTGTGTTGGCGGCCGACGACATGATACCAAGAGTCTAGAACGAGTGCACTTGTGTGCTTCCGCCCGATTTTGTTGTTGAGTCGTCATGTGTCATAATTGCGACGAGGTAATTGGTTAAGATGATTGACCAAGTAATTGCGTTTCAGGGACTAATGTCTCCAAGACGCTATACACGTAGAACTACCCCGGCACCGACTCCTGAGGTGCCCGAGCAGGATGAACCGAGCGTGATCGATCGGTTGCAAGCGCAAGTGACCGCGCTGACCAATGTGGTGCAGCGCCAGGAGAGCCGATTCGAGCGGCTCTAGGATCTTTTGGAGCGGCAGATTTCAGCGGCGGCTGCGACGGCGAATGAGGGCGATGGTCTGCCCGCACCCTCGACTCATATACCCGGAGCGGCATAGGGTGAGGGCATAGCGGCGGTTCCGGTGACGGCACGCCCACCGCCAGCGATCATACCACAGGCGGCATCGGGATCGGCTACGCTCGATGTGTCGGCCGAAGACGTGGAGGGAGAACGCGCATTGGCGGCTCTTATCAAGTTCAATAAGTTTCATCCGCTAACCTTCGAGGGCGAAAAGGTGGAACCGGAGATGGTCGTGTAATATACCGAAAATTCGGAAAATAAAAATGTCGAACTTTAGTCAAATTGACCAAAGTGCGAGGATGAAACACTTCGGAAAGTCCGAAGGTGTTAAAATGATTAAAAGTGAGTTGTGGAAGGTTTTCGAGAGCTAAAGAATTGAATTCTGCAAAACTGCAGATTTTCAGCTCTCGGGGACCGGTCCCTGAAGGGAAAGACCGGTCCCCGAACGCGTGCAGAATCAGACAGCCGAAAAATTGGCTAAGTCCTGGAAGGATGGCTCTCGGGAACCGGTCTCTGCCCGGGAGACCGGTCCCCCAGAGACCGGTCCCATCGGAGAGAGACCGGTCGCATCGCGCGCAGCG
>NC_033622.1:6722021-6742386 GCF_001540865.1 Ananas comosus
CTGGTGAGTTCCTGCGATGATGGACTTAATGTGAAGCAAGTTAAAGTGGCGAAACCCCCGGGCTAGCCTTAATGATTAAAGAAACAAGAGTAATGTGAAGAGAATAAAGAACATGCATAACCTGCATTTATTTAACGTTGAGCATATTTCTTGCTATTTGTTCAGGCATATTAGTATCATGTTATAGATTGGTTTCCATATCCTACTTATCCTTTCTATTATGCCTGAGTTAGTCCTAGTGGGAAAGTCGGTGATGTTGGGGCCGAACCCACTGGGAACTTTGTTGTAGTTCTCACCCCACTATTTCCACAGAGCCGGAACCGAGCGAGCCGGCGAGCGACCGCGGTAAAGGTATCGCACCGTAGTCAGAGGCCACCGGAGTTGGGTTACATTTTGTTAGTAGTTTACCCCCTTTATCATCTTTGTATTTGATGATTAGTGATGTAAAGAAAAGAATGTAATGTTCATTTTGAGGTAAATGTGATGTAAAAGAAATGATGAAAGAATGTAAAGATTTTGGGATAGATACAACGTATGTGATCAAAATGAATCATATTACTTGAGAATGTTTAGTTTCCTTTTCTTTCACTAATGGCTATTGCTTACCCTCGTGTAAGCCGTTTGTGTATGTTTCCGCTAGTGCACTTCTTATTGAAAATGTACATGTGATGAGCCTTGGGCGGATAGGGAAAACTCTGTCCGTTCGGCGTCTGTTTGACGTGCTCGGGTCGGGCCTAGTAGGCATCAGTCCCGGGGCGTGACAGGTCGAGTCTTGGATTGACTCGATGGAAACCCTCTTCGATGATTTGCGTACCTTGGAGAGGGACAAGGTGTACCTCGCCACCCATTGCTTGGAAAAGGCGGCGAAGGTTTGGTAGAAGCGCGTCAAACGGGATCCGCTTCCCGGCCTTCCGCCAATGTTATGGGAGGAATTCAAGCGGGAGCTGTTCACCAACTATTTCCCCGATACCTTGAAGCGAAAGTTCAAGGAGAAGTTCCGCAAGCTAGAGCAAGGGGACCGCTCAGTGGCGCAGTATGAACAAGAATTCTCCCATATCATAGACTGTGTCCCGGATGTTGTAAAGGATGACTGGGACCGGGCCGAGTGGTTCTTGCGAGGACTTCGGCCGAGAGTTTACAAGGCCGTGCAAATACTCAAGCTCACGACCTTTGCGGAGGTCTTCGATCGAGCGCTATGGGCGGAGCACGGAGATGCCCACGTTCAGGAGAAACGTGAGCTTTTGGCTGAGTCCAAGGATAAGGGCAAGAAACGCCAGGGCGCCGGTAGTTCGGGGGGACAAACACGTTACAAGAAACCCCCGAAATATCCGCGCACTCATCAGAAAAGCGGTGGAGCGCGGCGATGCATTGTATGCGGTGGAGACCACCCAGTCTCGCACTGTGAACAAGGCCGAGGCAAGTGCTACAAGTGTGGGCAACCGAGGCACTTCATTCGGGACTGCCTGGGAGGAGGAGCCTCACCTGCCCCATCGATTGCATTGGTGTCGGCGATTCCGGCTCACTATGGAGGAGTTCCATCGCGTCGACGGGACGCGCGATGACGCCGCGTCAACCTGAAGTGGCACGATCGGCCCCGAGCGAACGGGTGTTTGCCGCTCAGGTCCAGGTTGAGGAACCTGCGGAGGCGGAGGAGCATCGCCTTGTGGCAGGTATGGTTTTAATTAACGGAGTTCGCTCCAGGGCTTTATTTGATACGGGAGCCACGCATTCATTCATAAGTAGATCATTCGCACGCATGCATGGCATACTCATAGAGGCGAGTGACAAGTGGCGAGTGGAGGGCCCTAGGTCAACGTTTAACACCTACTCGGAGTGTGCGTCGTGTCCTGTGCAAATAGGCGACTGGATTATGCCTATCCGGACACTGGAACTCACAAAGCTTGAGGCTTATGACGTCATTCTGGGCATGGACTGGCTCTCGAAATATCACGCGACGATTGACTGCAAGAGCAGGGTGATCACATTCCATGAGCCAGGACAAGAGGAGTTCACATATCGGGCTTGTCAAAGCTCGTGCTTCCTCGCGACGGTGTCGGCGACGAGAGCGAGGAAGTTGGTCAACAGCGGTTGCACGACATTCTTAGCGACTGTTGTGGAAGTGGAACGAGTAGCTCCAACATTAGAGGAGTTGTCCGTGGTGCGGGAATTCCCGGATGTGTTTCCTACGGAGTTGCCGGGGATACCACCGGATCGGGAGATCGAGTTCGTCATAGACTTGGTTCCCGGTACCGCACCGATCTCGAAGGCTCCGTACCGAATGGCGCCGGCGGAATTGAAAGAGTTGAGGAGTCAATTGCAAGACCTCCTCAACAAGTAATTTATCCGGCCAAGTGTATCACCGTGGGGAGTCCCGGTGTTGTTTGTACGGAAGAAGGATGGATCGTTTCGACTCTGCGTGGATTATCGAGAGTTGAACAGAGTCACGATCAAGAACAAGTACCTACTACCCCGAATCGATGACTTGTTCGATCAGTTGCAGGGGTCGTGTGTGTACTCGAAGATAGATTTGCAATCCGGCTATTACCAGCTGAAGATCAAGCCGGAGGATGTGCAGAAGATCGCGTTTCGCACGCGGTATGGACATTACGAATTCATGGTCATGCCATTTGGACTCACGAATGCTCCAGCGGCATTTATGGATTTAATGAATCGTGTCTTCAGAGAGTATTTGGATCGATTTGTCGTGGTCTTCATAGACGACATATTGGTCTATTCTCGTAGTGACGAGGAACATGCCGAGCATTTGAGAATAGTGCTTCAAGTCTTTCGGGAGGAGAAGCTATATGCTAAACTGAAGAAGTGTGACTTCTGGCTCCGCGAGGTATCCTTCTTAGGGCATGTGATTTCCGCGGGTGGAGTTTCTGTAGACCCGAGGAAAGTTGAGGCAATCAAGGATTGGCCGCGCCCGACGAATGTCACGGAGGTTCGAAACTTCGTGGGCTTAGCAGGCTATTATAGGCGGTTTGTGGAAGGCTTTTCCAAGATAGTGATTCCGCTTACCCGCCTGACTCAGAAAGGCACCAAGTTTGTTTGGAGCGAAGAGTGCGACCGGAGTTTCAAAGAGTTGAAGCAGAGATTGACTTCGACCCCGGTGCTCGCTCTACCGGTGCAGGGCGAAGACTTCGTGGTCTACAGTGATGCCTGCTATCTTGGATTGGGGTGTGTATTGATGCAAAACAGGAAAGTGATCGCTTAGCATCCCGTCAGCTGAAGAGCTATGAAAAGAACTACCCCATCCATGATTTGGAGTTAGCGGCGGTGATTTTCGCCTTGAAGCTGTGGAGGCACTACTTATATGGTGCCCATTGTGAGATCTATACCGACCACAAGAGCTTGAAGTACCTGTTTACACAGAAGGAGCTCAACATGCGTCAGCGGCGGTGGTTGGAGCTGTTAAAGGATTATGATGTTGATATCCTCTACCACCCCGGGAAGGCAAATGTGGTCACAGATGCACTTAGTAGGAAGTCGGCGAAGAACCTCGCTTTTGATGTTACCCAGCAAACACCCCTATGGCTGGATATGGAGCTATTGGACCTTAAAGTGGTCGCTCCCGAGGTCCCGACTCAGTTAATGGCACTCGTTGTCCAACCGACCTTATTGGAGAGGATCAAAGATCTGCAACCCGCAGACCCCGAACTCCAAAAGGTGCGGCGAAACATCGAGGAAGGGCATGGCGGTGATTTCAAGGTAGACGCCGATGGTACGCTTCGGTTTCAAAACCGATGGTGAGTGCCGAAGGATGGAGACCTTTGTGAATTGATTCTACAAGAAGCACACCGATCTCCATATGCCGATCACCCGGGCGGCACCAAGATGTATCAAGGACTAAAAATGCACTATTGGTGGCCGGGAATGAAAGGTGATATTGGACGCTTTGTGGCGAAGTGCCTAACATGCCAACAAGTGAAGGCCGAGCGTCGATTTCCAGCGGGAAAGCTTCAAAGCCTACCAATCCCTGTTTGGAAGTGGGAGGATATATCGATGGACTTCGTGGTCAGCTTGCCTCGCTCAATAGGCGGCCACGATGCAATTTGGGTAATTGTGGACCGATTGACAAAGTCGGCTCACTTCTTGCCGATCCACACCACGTGGTCGGGCGACAAGTTAGCGCAGGTAGACCTTGACGAGATAGTGAGATTGCATGGGGTGCCGAAATCGATCGTGTCGGATAGCGACCCCCGGTTCACTTCGCACTTCTGGAAGAGCCTGCAGGAAGCCTTGGCACACGGCTCGACTTTAGCACCGCATTTCATTCTCAGACCGATGGGCAAACAGAGAGAACCATTCAAACTCTGGAGGACATGTTGCGAGCGTGTGTCATCGACTATAAGGAAAGTTGGTGTGACCACCTACCTATGGCCGAGTTCGCCTACAACAACAGTTATCATACTAGTGTGGAGATGGCACCGTTCGAGGCTCTCTATGGGCGAACGTGTCGGTCTCCTATACACTGGAGCGATGTGGGTAAACGTACAGAATTCGGCCCCGATGTTCTACGAGAAGCGGAGGAGAAAGTCCGTCTTGCTCGCAAGAGGTTGCTCACGGCGTAGTCGAGACAGCAAAGCTATGCAGATAGGCGCCGACGAGATATAGAGTTTGCGGTGGGCAACCGCGTATTCTTGAAAGTTTCACCGATGCGGGGTGTGAAGCGGTTTGGAGTGCGGGGAAAATTGAGTCCCCGATACATTGGACCATATGAGATACTGGAGCGAGTCGGCACGGTGGCCTATCGACTTGGTTTGCCGCCAAAGCTTGCGGATGTACACAATGTGTTCCATGTCTCCAATCTCCGCAAGTATATTCACGACCCCGAGCATGCGATGCTATATGAGCCACCGGAACATCAAGAAGACTTGAGCTATGAAGAGTTTCCGGTAGGGATTATCGCCCGAGAGGTGCGAAAGTTGAGAAATCGAGAAATTCCCTATGTGAAGGTTAGGTGGAGCAATCACGAGGATCGCGAAGCCACCTGGGAACTCGAGGATCTGATGAGAAAACACCATCCTCATCTATTCGAGGAGTAAGATATGGATTTAAGTTAAAGTTAATAATTGAGTTCGTTTTGAGGACGAAACTCCTTTTAAGGAGGGGAGATGTAAGGAAGTGAATTCTCGATATCCGAGGATTGTACTTTATCCAGAATTGACTAACTGTCGAGTGAATACCCATGGTGGGAGTTAAAAATGTCCAAAACACAAAAAGTGCTTTGGAGTTGAGTCCGCGAGAGCAAATAGGCGAAATATGGACTAAGCAGATTTTTGCTCTCAGGGACCGGTCGCTGGAAGGGGGAGACCGATTCCCGTAGCTGATGGTCGCGGGGGAGGTCGATGCGACCGGTCCCTGGCTGAGGGGACCGGTCCCCGTGCGCGACACCCGCAAGAGGAAGCCTAAATTTGGCTAAGTCCTGAAAGTTCCCCGTTCCGGAACCGGTCTCTCAGGAAAGACCGGTCTCCCAGGGACCGGTCCCTCGGGTGAGGACCGGTTCCCGTACCTGAAAAGTCCCCAGACTACAGGGAGGGTTCTCGGGGACCGGTCTCCCCGACTAGGGACCGGTCCCTCTAGGCGAAAACAGCCTAGTGACAGCTGCGTGAGAGATGAAAAGTTGAGGGGTTTAAGTGCAAAATGGCCATCATGTGAGGGGTGTATATGGGAAATAACCCTCTCCCTCAGCCCCTCTCATCTCATTCCCTCTCTATCTCTCATTCTCTCTGGCTCTCTCTCTCTCTAGAAAGGAAAGGAGAATAAGAAGAACAAGAAGGAGAGGAAGGAAAAGAAGAAGATGATAAGGAAGGAGAAGAAGAAGGAGATCAAGAGGAAGGCTTTGGACACCTTCATCTCCCTCTCCTCTTCTCTTTGGTGTAGCACAAGAGGTAAGCTCTTGAACCCTAGCTTCTAGAATTTGGGGTTTTGGGTTTTATGCTTTGGAATGGGTCAAATAGACCCTAAGCATGCTTCTAAGTAGATCAATCCCAATAATCTAGCGATTTATTGGATGGTTTGCTATAGGTGCAAACCTAAGGCTCCAAAATGGGATTTTTGTGAAAGTATGAGATTGATCTCATTTGAAGCCTTGGAAACCCTATTGTTAGGTCACAAAACGTGGGGGCGAAGTCGGTTTTGGCATTCGGCGAGCCGGCGTGAAGTTCTCGGCAAAATAGGGCCGGGTTAGCGTTGATTTGGGCAAGGAAGGCTAAAGCCTTTTCGTAAAGTTCGCCGAGAAGGATTTCCGAAGCCTCTACATCGATTAAAGGTGGGGGGTGCCATCCCGAAACTTTCGAACTCCTTTCTATGTCTTAGATTGCATTTAACTCATCTCTTACGTGTTGCATTATAGGATTGCATAGTAGCTCCCTTCCTTATGCTATCTAAATGATAACCTAGTGTACTTGGAACGCTTGGTGACTTAGATAGGTGGGGATTGGGTCGGAACGTGGATCCTATGATGCGAAAGAAAAGAGATGTTCCCGATGGGGGTGTTGATGACATAGAAAGTAGTGTTAATGTTAAAGAACAAACGAGTGGCATCCAAATATTAAATGATGACGAGTGGCATTAATGTAGTGTAAATGACACTAGAGGTTTGAGAACCTAGGGATAGATGGATCCCTTAGAAAATGCCTTGTGGATAAAGAACTTAGTAAACCTAAGTGTCCTCACGTGGAGAGGTTGTCGATGAGTCGATTGAGATATTGATCCTAGTTGTAGGGCATCCTTACTTGGAGAGGATTTGATCGGGTTGTGGACACTAGTGATAGTGCTTCCTCACTGGGAGAGGATCCGATTGGGTTATTGACTCTAGTTGTAGAGTATCCTCACTTGGAGAGGACTTGATTGGGTTGTTGACCCTAGATGTAGGGCATCCTCACTTGGAGAGGATAGATCTAACTCACAGTTTGCGTTTGGGGTGGTATAGCCATCCAATCGCCACATGGAGGGGATTGGCGTCGAGTACTCCGGAGTGTCGCGCGACTAGGACCACTTGGAGGTCCGGACCACATGGAGGTCCGCAGACGGTCCCGGGCTTGGGTGCACTTGGAGCTCCCTCCCCACTTTGGGATTGAAAGGTGAGTTATAGGTGAGCCCTAGGGCCTCGCCATAGATTGGGTAAATGGAAGGTTAAAGGTTTAATAATGTCATTGAACATTGCTATTCAAACATGGATCGAATTTGTTAGCATGGTAGCAAACCTTTATTATATGATGCATGCATTCATATTCATGATTATGGGCATAGTAGCATAGTTTTCCTACTATCGCATTTACAGTTTTAAGATACATATCTATCTATCTATCTGTTGTTACTTGTGCCGACTTGGATATAGTGGGGAGATCGGCAGAGTCGGCGGCCGAGCCCACTGGGAACTATGGAAAATAGTTCTCACCCCACTCTATTTCCAGTGCTAGGTTCAGGGCTGTCGAGAGGGGACCGCGGCAAGGGCATCGCGCCCGATCAGTGAGACCTTGATAGTATAGTAGCTTTCCTTTTTGCATTAGTACATCTATGTATTGAGAGAGATTCATTGTAGGTGAGGACTTGGAGAGCTATGTATTTTGGATGAATGATGTAATCATTTAAAGAAAATGATATAAATGAACTATTGTAATAGTTAGTAATGTACTCTCTTTATTTCACATGTCTTATCTTATGGATTACTTGCTCTTTGTATTGTTGGCACTGTTTGTGCCCTCGTTGAATGTGTATGTTTAGAATTTAATTTCCTGGGTAAATTCTTGTGCACATTCTGGTTGTTGAGCCTTGGGCGGACGGGGAGGTGCTGTCCGTTTGGCAGTCCGCCCCCGCGGCCGAATCGTGCTAAATTGGTAGTGGTTTCGGGGCGGGGCGTGACAGTCTGCTCCCGACTTGTGATGGTCGCTCCACACAAGTAGTGCGCTTCGGAGTTGGTCACGAGGGATAGCCTATGTAGGGTCCCGTAGGATAGGGATGGCCTATTTGGGGTCCCGAGGGATAGCCTATGTGGGGTCCCTCAGACGGTCTCGGATTCGTAGTTTGAGTCTAGTCTCCCTACGTGTCGAGATGGCTATGTGAGTAGTAGGCGAATCCTTGAGTAAGCCACAAGATTAATGAAAAAGTAAATAGCTTTACTTTTTGGACATGTGATGAACTAATTGATTATCTATTTCATTGTGCATGCATCTTCATATACATGATTCGGGCACGGTAGCGTAGCTTTACTATTTTGTTTCCGCAGCTTTCCATATCTATCTACCTATCTATTTTTCTACTTGTGCCCACTTGGACCTAGTGGGGAGACCGGCGGAGTCGGCGGCCGAACCCACTGGGAACTATGGAAGATAGTTCTCACCCCACTTTTTACAAGTCTGAGTTCGAGTATCCCCGGCGAGCGCGAGGATCGTGGTAAGGGCCCAACGCCCTAGTTGCATTAGCTACCTTCCTTTTTCATTAGCCGTCACCCCTGTATTTGAGAGTAGATGATGTATAGGTGTGAGGTAATTTTGGAAGATGTAAAAGCACACTACACTTATGTTTATGTTTGAAGGTAAATCGATGTATTAAAGAGGTTAAATGAATGTAATAGATAGAACTTTCTCTCTTTATTTACTTGTATGTTTCATACTTGTATCTTGCTCTTGTTGTTAGCACTGGTGGTGCTCCTTGTGATCGTGTATGTATGAATTGATTCCTCGGTAAATTCTTATACATGATCCGTTTGCTTAGCCTTGGGCGGGCAGGGGAGGTCCTGTCCGTTCGGCGTCTGTTCGATGCGCCCGGATCGGACCAAATTGGTAGCGGTCTCGGGGCGTGACAGTTAGCGACTAGCTAGAACTTCCTCAGTGTTGTTGTAGAGGGACCCATTAGCATCTTTCTTTTGATTTTTGTATGAAAGGTGTACAATTGTATTTTGTTTAGAGTTCTCCCAGCATTCAAGATGCACCTTTTGTTCAACTTATTGTATATCTTGTGAATATGTAAATGTATTAGACTTGTTTATATAGTGGATATATTCCTACCTGTTTTTGTTGTTGTAGATGCCTAGTGTGCACTGAGAGTGCTTGGTGTACACGAGAGGTCTGTGCACGCACCGGGAGGACTTCCGCTCGAGCCCGGGCGTGACAGATTATACTAGTATCAAAGCCTGGGGTTGAGTCTTAGTGGACTTAGCATACCTTAGGCCGGTTGAACGAAGAGGATCAGGAGCATGAGAGACGAGGTCTTTTGTTACTTATTGGCGCAAGCAACATGATTGGGTCGAGTCTTTAGCTCCAAAAGTGTTGGAGTTAGATCGAAGTAAACAACTTCTATGTCCTTGGAGGGTCACGTTGGCGGCTGACAACGTGACATCGGGGAATAGTGGGAGTTCACTTCACTACTTTCGCATGATTGAGGTTTTGTGATTATCAGTGAGGATATGATGGCATGGGTTGTTTTAACCCGTACCTGTTATGTTTGTTACAGCTTGGATTGCCAACGACGCGCTCCGTAGGGGCTGAGGTGGCCAAGCCGGAAAAGTTTGCATTCTCCGGATCCGGTGTGATCTGGGAGTTAAGTTAGCAGGTAGCTATTTTAGTTGGCGTGGTGGAGNAGCGACAGTCGTCTGTGGCGTTATTCCAAGTTGAGGCTTTCGACCGACAGGACGAGAGAATCAGGCAGCTGGAGGACTTGTTTATTCAACAGGCAGCCGACCTCAAGAAATTTCATGAGACTACAGATCGCACCTTATCAGTGGGGATAAGCATGGAGACTGTTTGGACGACGAAAGATGCCACTAGGGGTAGCAAGTTAAGTGTAAGAGGACCATCAAGGCATTCAAAAAATTGATCTGGAGGACGTGGTTTCTCATCGGGGAGAAAAACATCTAATCGTCGACAACTATTACAATGTGTGATTTGTGGAGGTCCACGCGTGCCTCTACTCAACGTGGAGACAAATGCTTCTTTTGTGGCCAGTGGGCCATTTTCGGTCTAAGTGTCCGGAGAAATTGATGTCAGTAGCAATATCGGTAACGACTTCATCGCGGAAGGCACCTAGGGAGCGCATGCCTACAGATCAGGCGGAGGATGATTTACCGACATAGGAGGTTGTTGCAGGTGTTATTCTAAGTAATGATACTGGAGTTAGAGCATTAGTTGTTATGATTGCATTACTCATGTTCCTTGATCGGCCGTTCGCCGAGTTGCTTAGCATTGAACTCTTTTCTTGTTGCACATAGGAACAGTTTGGCCCCGATCATACTTTAGATAATCGAGAATACTATTTTGATGCTCTGTTAGAATCGAAGGTCACTGTCGGAAGAATTTCGAACCGAAAATGCGTTCATTCAGCGAATTTCGCAGAAAAACGCACTGCAAATCAGTTTTCAATCTCCGAAAAGGCCTGGGACCTTGGACAACAAGTCCAGAGGTTGCCTGCTGCCCGCACATGCTGCCAACAGTAGCCATTTAACGTATAATTGCACAATAACCCTCGCGACTACATAAAATCACATTATTTCATGTGATTTCTGGGGTTTTATGGCCCGACAGCGCAAACCGAGGATCTTCCAGTCTGGCCAATACACCTGCTGACAGGTCTCGATGTGCCGGAGGCCATGCTCACACTTCGGAGCACTGCCGGCCATTGTGGCGAGCGTACGAACGACGCAAAGTTCAGCAAAACAGCATGCACAGTGCCAAAACTGCATTTAATACGAACACTGGGGCTTCGCTGACCCAAATGGAGGTGAGCACGACGTTCGGCACAGATCATAGGTCATTGTGCTCACTTCCGGGGTTGTCGAGGAGCCTCCGGGTCACCGAAAAAGCGACCGGAATCCCAAACAGTGCACTGAATACTATTAAAAACTTACCGGAGCATGTTGGAGCCCGAGGGTGGCCGGCGGCGGCCGGACGGCGGGCGGGCAGGCAGGAGACGGGTGTGGCCGGTCAGAGGGGGCCGGGGCACGTGCTTGCCGGCGGCGGGAGCCGGCTAGTGGCGCGGCGGAGAAGATCGAGCCCGCATAGCCTCGGCTCGGGTCAATGACGCAGCGGCGGCCAGGCGGCAGCGGGAGGAGCTTCGGGGCGACGACGGCCGATCGCTGGAGGCTGAGGGAGGGCAGTGCGGCCGGCAGTGGGTGGCGGCGGTGCACAGAGGCCAAGTTGGCCTCAGCTCAGCCCGTACTGGTTCAGGGTGGTCCATGGAAGGCCTAGGCGGTGCCGGCGGCGCACGCAGACGGCGGGGGCCGTAGGTGGGTCTCGGCTAGAGGATGAAGACTCCAAGGGTGTTTGATGTTCCTTGAGTTCAACGGCAGAGGTTGGAGGCAAGGTGGAGAGAGAGAGGTTGTGAGGGAGGTCGGGAAGGCTATTCCGGCGGCCGGGGGTGCTCGCCGACAGCCGGGGGTTGGCGCAGCGAGGTGCTGGGAGGTGTTGGAGTTAGCTGGGGCGCAGCTAGGATATTGGATCAGTTAGGGTTAGGGTTTGCATAAAGAAACCCTAGATGGCCATATATAAACAAATTGCACGTTTGCATGATAGTCCTCCGACGTTAATTATTTATAACTAAGTCCCTCACAGCGCGAGTGTTTTACGCGTATGCACCTCCACGTCCGATCTCGCACAATTCGGTACATAAAATATAGAGGTTTTCGTGCGAGATACAAAAATGCCAATTTAACCTCTCCTCGATAATCACACGATATTCGGCAATCCGTCCATCGAATTTTCAAACTGTTCACACCAGTGTGATCGGCACGACAGAGACATCCAATCCACGATTTTGTTTTGCCTGTTTTGGTCACAGATTTGCAACGAAACCCATTCTCTCTCCAAATACCAAAAACCACACACATATATATATGTAAATACAATAAACCTCCTTTTTCTCAAAAACCATGCGTCAGATCTAAAATTCGTCAGCGCCATTGGGTTTAGGACAGTTGAACCATTGAAAACGAGCTATTGGATCACTATGAACAGAGTCTGATACGCACCAGAAGCCATCTCCACTGATCGGCCTCTCCGAAAAACCGAAGTTACTATTCACTTTAAGTGATTAGTAATGATCGCGTAACTTCTCCATCCTAACTCGTTTTCTCCTGAAACTTGACGAGTCCTTATGTAATTAAATTACACACAAAAACATTGTCAACAAGGAGTTTAGCTACACAGCCAAAATCTCAGTCTTTATAGTAGGTGTGAGAGAAGTTTCTCGGAATTGAGGGCATGGTTGACAACCGCCCCAGTTTTAACCTTTCCTACATCGGGAGCAGATTATATAGTATATAGTGATACTTTGATCTGCCTTGGATTGCGTCTTTACCGAAATCGAAAGATTTTGATCATGCCTTTCATTGGTTGAGGTATTATAAAAAGAACTACCCATCGTAATCCTTGCCTTAAAGCTATGGCGACCCTACTTGTGTGGTGAGCGGTGTGAAGTATACACTAACTATAAAGTTTAAGATACCTCCTCACTCAAAGGATTAAGTTGGAGACAGCAAAAAGAATTAGATCTACTCATGGATTATGACTACCATCTGGGATAAACCAAGGTGGCGAAGGACACCTTAAGTTGTAAAACGGTAGAGAACTTGGTGACGATGATTATTGTTCAACTAGTTCTACTTGAGGAAACAGATTGAATGGAATTAGAGGTTGTTGCACCGGAGACATCAATGAGGTTGACGGCATGGATAATGCAACCTCTTCTTTTGGATCGAAACTAAGAAAATGTTCCTAGTGAAACTCATTGAGCCCTTATGCTATACCTCTAGGTGGCATTAAAAGTATGAAGACTTGATGTTGCCATACTAGTAGCTGGAATAAATAAGATACTGGAGAATTGTGATACGATGCCAGATGCCACGACAAGTGAAGACCAAGCATCAACTTCCTGTGAGTAAGTTGGGAAAGCTGTCCATTCCCATTCGGAGATGGGAAGGAATCACCATGGATTTTAGTATTAGATTGTCTTGCTCTCAAGCTAGACATGATGTTATTTGGGTAATTGTGAATAAGTTGGCTAAGTCAGCGCATTTCACTTATATTCACACTACTTGATCATGGGAAAGACTCGCAGAAGTATATCTTGATGAAATTATGCGACTTCATGAAGTGTTTAGCTCTTTTGTTTTGGAGGAGTCTCCACGGAACACTTGGTATGTGATTAGATTTTTGGCACCACCTTTCACCTTCAAAGTGACGGCCACTCAAAGCACACCATTTGAATTTTGGAAGATGTGTGCTTCGGGTGTATGTCTTGGATTTTCAAGATGGATGACACCGTTTGAAGCCTCCTTGGAAAGGAAATGTAGACCACCCCTTCGTAGGAGCGATGTGGATAAAAGGTTAATTCTAGATCCTGACGTACTTGGAAAAGCCAGAAGTTGAGTTTAACCAGCTCGGGAGCAATTGATTTCCACGCGAAATCGACAGAAAAGTTATGCGGATAAGCGATGGCGAGAAGTGGAACTTCAAGCATGAGGATCTAAGCTTCAAGGAGCAATCGTTGAGGATTTTGGCTTGTGATGTGTAGTGTACCGAATTTTTAATATAGAAATAAGTGTAAATAAAAATAGTGTTATGAGATGGGCTAAGGTGCAATTGTGCAAATGAGAGGGGCTAAGGTGTAATGGTGCAAGTAATTGAGTTTACTTGTTGGGCAAGTTTCCNCGCATAGTTGCATTATTGCATGATTTGCATATAGCATTGCATTATTACGTTTGTGAGGCAATGCATGGTTTTATTCGTTGCATAATCAAGATATATATATATCTATCTATTTATTAAACTAACCTGCAGTTGCCTTTTTTGAACCTGTTGGTCGAGCATTTCCCTTGGGTGGCCGTGCCCACTGGGAACCATGGAGTTGGTTCTCACCCCACGTAGTTTTGGGGTGTTTACAGGTTCGCACGTGAGCGGCGCGGCGGCGCGAGGAAAGGGCGTAGCTCCGTAGATAGCGCCCTACCCCAGAGACTAGAGCTAGCAGTACTCCGTCGACATAGCTTAGGGGTTAAAGAAATGAAAAGAACATGTGTTTATGTTGTTTGATACCTTCCATTATGCAATCTTAATTGAAATGTGTTCCTGGTTGGAACTTCACACATTGTATTGATTGCTATGCCTTGAACGTACAGGGGAGACTCTGTCCGCAGTACAGGGGAAACCCTGTCCGTTCGGCGATCTGTTACGGCGCCGCGACCCGGCCAAATAGGCGGGCGGTCGCGGGGCGTGACAGTTGGCGTGACCCGAACCCGACCAAATTGGCGGGGATTGGGGCGTGACAACTACTCAGATTGCTTACAATCCTATCGAGTACACCAACAACTCAAGGCCATTTGTGTAATATACGGAAGATTTCGGGTTGCGATGCTAACTTTGATCTAGAAGATTAAAGTGAAGTTTGAATTAGATGTGCATCATTCCAGAGTGTTTCTGGACGTGTGGGAATGATCTCTGGAGGTAATTGAGTGTTCGGGCACCAATCGGGCGCGAAATGAACTTGAAAGGGGATTTTCGGATTATGACGCTAACTTTGACCTACGCGATCAAAGTGAGCTATGAATGTTAATTGTAGCACCTCCGAATTATTTTGGAAATGCGAGAATAGTTAATAGCAGTCGGATTTTTGATTTCGTGGCAAATCGTGATCAAATTGATCGAAATAATGCCAAAACGAAAATTAATTGCTTCCAAATTAAATTGGCGCTTGGAGAGGTTATTTGACATAATTTGGAAGTGATTAGAAGTATTCGAAGTGAACTAGACGCGCAAAAAGGCTTCAAATTGTTGCTGCCAGTTTGTTGTTAGTGCAGGGACTGAATTGTAAAGCGCAGGGACCAAATTGTAAACAGCAAGGCTGCAATGCACTTTTTGGTTTTTAAGGGATTAAGTTGCAGTTTTTCAGCCTTATCCCCTTAAACCTGGTTCCCTGCATATGTCCACGTATCCAGCTCTCTCTCTCTCTCTCTTCTTTCTTTTCGTTTCTTTCCTCCTCTTTCTCTCTCTAGGCTGGTGGAGGTTTGGTTGAAGAAGAAATTGGCAGCTTGCGTTTTGGGCTTGGTGGAGCTGCCGAATTGGAAACGCTGCTATGAAAGCTTCGAAACCTGAGGTAAGGTGCTGTTCCTAGCCAGGATTTGGTCTAGCTACTCTATGAGAAGGCTCTAAGAGGTTAAAAGTTGTATTAGTAGGTGTGAAATCTAGGAATTATGCTGCAGATAACATGTTATGAGTATGTAAGTGTAAGTTGGTATTAAAAAAACTGAAATTGATGTGTAGGGAAGTTAATTCCTGGTTTGGAGGGGTTTGTGCAAGTACCTTCTAAGGATTGCAATCACAGATTTTAAGTATTAGGATTCCTAATACCATAGAAAAGCTTAGGGGAAGTTGTGGCAGCATGTATATATATATGTCTATATATATATATATACTTACGAATGGTATGTAAGTGACCTATTGATTCAAAATGGAAACCAGGGATAGGGCAGTCCTAATTCCTGTTTAGTATTATTGTATTCATTCAACCTAGGGAAGGATTTGAATCACTAATTTGGATTGTTAAAGCTCTCAAGTGCCATGAGAATCTACAAACCATGCTAAGTTGATAGCATGTGAAACTTAAGTGCTAATTCTATGATGAGTTAGAGTAATTATTTATCAAAAGGAAGCTTGAATTAGAGGTCATGAATATTGTGTAATCACCTTCTAAAGAGACCTAAATTGCAAGTTTAAGTATTAGGGCTCTTAATACCATGAAAAGGCTTAAGGGAATTGGTGCTGGCAGCTTATATGTATATGCATGTATCTATCTATATGTTTATGAATAGTATGTATATAAGCTGTAACTAATAGTGAAATCAGGGATGAATTGATTCAATTCCCTGGTTTAAATGATGTTCCCTGCTGTGTTAAGGAGTTGATAAAGGATTGCTATGAGCTGAATTACTTACCTTAGAAATGATGTTTATATGGACTTATTGTAGCCATAAGTAGCAGCCTGGATGCTTCCAGACTTGTAGAGGTGGCCGAACAGCAACCTGATGCTATTGGTGCTGAGGAAAAATTAGTTGGAGTTGTAGGGAAGGTGGCAAAGCTGAGAGTAATCCAAGAGGACAGCAATGTAAGCTAAGTTAATAACTTAGTGTGACTAACTTAATTGCTCAGAATTAATCCATAAAAGGATTCATTATTGCTGAAAATTGAGAGTTGAAATTGATGTTGTTGGGGCTGCCAAATCGAAGGATTCAGCTGAAAGAGAGTTGGGCCTATTGGAGCTGTTGATTCAGGAGGCCAGCTAAAACGAAACTCTAGAAAGTTAAGAGCAACCTAGAGAAGCCGAGGTGCTGAAATTTCTGCATTGCGCAGAATTTCAGCATAGATTACTTGCTATTGGAGTTGGAAAAGAGAACTTAGTGAAGCTTCAAATTGGGTAAGTGAATAGTTCTTCTCTGAGTTGAGTGATAGGAGTTACTCTAAAGAGGTTATAAGTACTTGAATTAGTTAATTGGAATTGGTATAGGGGCTGCGAAGAGGAAGTAAAGTGCAGAAAATTCAGCATGGTGCTGAAATTTCAGCATAAGTGCAGAAATTTCAGCATTAGAAATTCCTGCTGTGGAGCTGAGAACGAACTAATTGAGCAGCGAACTACGGTAAATATGATTGTATCATGATTAGGAATCAGTTAATTGTAATAGAGGGATGTTAATTAAGAGTTCTATGGGTATTTGAGTTAATGAAAACTCAAACCTGCATTGAGGAGTTACTAGTTTGAACCTTATAAAACTAGCTTACACTCTATACATGTACATACTAGGAATGATCAGTAAAGAGAAAATTGGGATTAAATTAGCTTTAAATTTTGAGCTAATGGAAAGGCAAAACTGCATTGCTAAATTCCTAATTAAACTCTATAAAGTTAGCTCACACTATACATAGCATGTATGTATATACATATGGATGTCTATGGATATAATGTCAAAATGGAAGACTGAATTAAGTAGTTTAAATTCTGAATTAGAGTAAGAATAATGGCTGTAGAGAAATGGATTTGGGAGGCTATTAAGGTCTCTACATAATATGAAATGTATAGAACTAACTATAGGTATGTACATAGTGATACTATACATACTAGTTGGGGTTAAATGCAAAGTTTGTAAAGATACACATGTGACTCAAGTTTAACCTCTTTTATTCCTTTAGGAAGGAAGGGTAAGCGTGCTCGGAAGTTCGAATTGACATTTCGACGGACCTACGACGCGGTAATTAAGAAACGCTTCGTTCTAGCTTTACTTGCATCGAGTCGCGTGGACTAATGTTTGTACGGTTCGTGACGTTGGTTCTAGTCTTCGACATCCCTACAGGTGGGTGGTGCTATCCGAAGTCTTTGAATCACCTTTTATGTCTATGTTATTCATTGAGCATATTTACTTCTGTTTTTCATGCATTATAGGGTATGGGCATTGGTATTATGCAAGTGATAGTGAATGTGTGAATTCTTATTGATAGTGAGAACATATGAACATAGAATGTGGACATAGAAACCTATGAATGCATGGACTATAACAATAGTGAACTTGGTGACATATGACTAGAGATTTGGTTAGCATCGACATTGGAATTATAAAACTAGCATAAAGAGCTAGTTAGAGTAAAGTGTGACAGTGTTTGTCAGTTAAATCCTCTAAAGGGGGATCAGATCATACTCACATTTGTTTGGTTCAAGTGAGGTCGCTCCTCCTTGAACGATGAGCTCCGGAGTAGTCATCTTTACTGGACCAGGAGGTTGCGTCTCCCCCAGTTGACAGTCCCGTCGGGTGCAGGTTGCGTCTCCCCGATATTTGGGATAGTGTCAGTGAGTTAATGTTAACCAGAGGGTTAACCAAAAGATTGGGTAAAGATAATGAAAAGCATGCATGCATATTTACAGTTTTCATATACATCGTTTCTTTCAGCTTGTACAGGCATTGTAGTAGTTACATATTATAGTCGGTTACTATCNAAAACCGAGTGATGAGAATAGGCTTCCTTGCAGGACTTTCGCCTGATTTGAGTTGGGTTGACGATAGTTGTTTCGTGTTTGATCTTGAAGGTCAAGAATTGGTCACGTTGTTACGCGTTTAGTGGTTTAGTGTAGTTGATCTCTAATAAGATCGATATGATTCGGGATGAGTGGAATCCTTGAATTGACCGGGCTTGAAGGAAACTTGAAGCTTTGGGATCAGTTAGTCACACCGTGGTGGCGTCGTGGTGTTGTATAGTCATAGTTCAATGTCAGCGATAGGCTATAGTGTATTTGGTGGATTGAGTCAATGGACTCTAGAAGGCTGTGAAGTAGTTGGATAATCCTTGTGGCCTTCAGGAAAGTTTAGTCCATCTGTTTTGGATAAAGGAATGTTCGCGGGTCAAGAATCTGTCGTTTGGCTTCAGAAAAATTTTTCCCTGGAAGGATTTGTGTATTGAGGACAGGATATAGAGTTTGTTGTTGGAATAAACGACAGGTGACCTTTTAGATAAGTTGAGAAACTATAGCAGAGTGACTGCTTAGTGAAAGAGTATGTAGAGAGATTTTTCTGCACGCTGAAGTGTGTTGAGCATACGTTGTGAGATATTGGAGACAAGGCCGATTACGAGGTGTGGAAGCTTCGATAGAGGATGTGTCAAAGTTATACGCAGTCCTAATCTATGAACTTCTGATGAAGTATTGAACTGAATCGTATGGCTGAGGTCAGGTGATATTCGCGCGGAAGGAGCACGAATGGATTAGTAAAGAATGGGGGATGAACGATTGATGTATGGTTCGGGTGGTCCATCGAGTGTTAAGCGACACCGGAAGAGAGTTACAGTCTTCATCCTAGAATTCGAAAAGGTCTGTCGACTAACTTTTTTTTCAAGAGGAGTGGTTGTGGTAATCTTCACCGGCAAGGCCGCGTGTATTATCGGATAAGTGAAATGGTAGTAAAATGACTTCAGTAGGAAGATTGTATACTTGGGAATGATGTGAACTCCGAATAGTATTTACAAGAGTGTGATAGAGCCTTGGATTTAACACTAGCACGCAAGGATGAAGAAAAATGTATCGTCTATTGTAGAATAGACGGTTGGATAATGCTAGTGGGTAATTATAGTAAGCCAATATTGGGGCTTGAGATAAAGATGGGAATGGTGAACCTAAATAGTAACTATAGTGAGCCACTGTTGGGGCTTGGGATAAAGAATGAATGATGAACTTGTTTTTTAAAGCATTCGGATTGTAATGAGAATTAAATTGAAACGTTAGAAGACGCTTCTAGAGTTCGAAAATTCGGATGATATTCCAAGAGACTGTGTAATGGTAATAGCGTCATTGTGGTAGAACGGTTAGATGATCACCTGGTTTTGGCGAGTTAGTTGAGTTGTACCTCAAATAAGTTGAGGGAATTTGTGTTTACATATATGAGGCATAGGCCGAGTTGCCTAGTGGGTGATATCTAATGAGAGATGAGATAGTGTAGGACACTTGAGTTTAGTTGTCCGTAGAGTGTGGATTGTGGCTCAGCCAAGAGAGTGTGTTGGCAGTAGCACGTGAGCGTTGCTAGGTGTGAAGCGTGCCATGGATCACTCGCGGGGCTAGTAGCTCGCACTAAGTACTTAGGAGCCGATAGTAATGTGGATTGCTCGATAGAACATGTCGTGTGTGACGACCGTTGAGGATATAGCTTGAGGACGATCCGTGCCTGGACCATGTGTGGACCTTGGAGCCTGAGGCTATTCGAGTAAGCATAGTCGGCTGTGTGCGACAGCGGCCCGATACCTATTGGTGGGCAGAGATTTGGTCAGGACGGTAGTCCGAGCTTAGACTGGTAACGTGGCATACCACGTATTGGACCGTGTGATTAGTGGTACACCGAGAGTGTGAATTTGACCCAACCCTAAAATTCGAAATGGTTTGGGATTTGGATTACTCCTGATTGGAGTAAATGTGCGAGGTTTCAAATGAGGACTTTGCCTCGTGATGATTGGGTCTGCGCTTGCGAGCGAGACACGTTAAGTGATATCGTAATCAAGTTAGGCGGTAGGCCTAGATTGGATTAGGGGTTATGGACCAGTTTGTGGTAATCGAGATAAATGGTCGAGCCGATTATTCTCGAAATACGAGGGTTAGTGTAGTGTTGTGAATCGGGGGTAGTGACCTTGGGAGCAAAGGCTCGGTCCTACTGTTTGCCTGTTTTGAATCGCCGAGTTAGGCGCTGATGAGGAGTTAAGATTAGAGGCACGAACAAAAGTGTTCATGGAGACTCGTTGCGAGAGATTGGTATAATGCGAACGTGGCCGGAAAAGTAAAAGATTTTCTTTGAGATCATTGTGTAGTGGAAGCCACGTGAGATTTTGGAGGATTATGCCTTCAAATCATT
>NC_033622.1:6744765-6780638 GCF_001540865.1 Ananas comosus
GCCGTACCCACTGGGAACCATGGAGTTGGTTCTCACCCCACGTTGTTTTGGGGTGTTACAGGTATACACGTGAGCGGCGCGGCGGCGCGAGGCGAGGGCGTAGCTCCGTAGTTAGCGCCCTACCACCGAGACCGGAGATAGCGGTACCCTGAGTCGGCCTTTACTTAGGGATGTAAGGAAATGAAAGGAATCAAGTTGTAATAATTTGTAATAAAAGCATGATTGTATTTGGAAGTTAAATGTATTATGTAATTGAGATGTAAAATGTATCTATATAATGTGAATGCTTGTAATAGCAAGTAGATTATGTTTTTGATACTTCCTTATGCAATCTTTGATTGAAATGTGTTCCTGGTTGGAACTTTGTACATTGTATTGATTGCGACGCCTTGAATGTACAGGGGAGACTCTGTCCGCGGTACCGGAAAAACCCTGTCCATTCGGCGGTCTGTCGGCGTGCCCGAAACCGGCCAAATAGGCGGGCTCGGGGCGTGACACGAACCCACTGGGAACTTTGTTTAGTTCTCAAACCCTGTTTTGCAGAGCCTAATACGAGCGCGTGCGTCGAGGATCACGGCAAGGGTATCGCGCCCTAGATAGAGTGGACCATCGGCATTAGCTCACTACCATCGAGTATAAAAGGAAAGAATGAATGTAAAAACCTTTTTGGAAAGAGAATGTGATATATATGTTAGATGTTAGTTTGTATGTTAAATGAGAGGTTTTGTAATAAGCTAAAGAATGTAAGTTGTTAAACACACTATGTGGAAATGTTCTAGTAAGTAGCTTACTTTCTCTCGTATCTTGATATGCCTCTCGCAAATGTTGAATGCTAATATCTCTTGTTTAGATATGTATGCATAGACTTTGTTACGCTTCGGGCGGGCAGGGGAAACTCTGTCTGTTCTGCAGGTCTGTTTCGGACCCGAACTGTCCAAATTGGCGGTGACGGGACGTGACAGATTGAGGTGGTATCAGAGCGGAGAGCGGTCTAGGAAGACCTAGGAAACCTTAGGACTTGTGGCCTTAAGGATTTAGAGACGTGAGAGACGATGACTCTTGGGTTGTGGCGAAAGTGAAATGATTGGGTCAAGTTGTGAAATATGTCTCTAATGAGCTTTAGAGACGGATTCAAGGTGTGATTTAATCTTAGCTTGAGGTGGTCATGTTGGCGGCCGACAACATGATGCCGAGAGATGAGATTAAGTACCCTTGTTTAACTTTCGCCTAATTGGGTTGTCTCGTTGGTGTTACTAACTTATGTTAGTTATAAATTCGTGGAGTGTAACCGGGGGTGCTGTTTCCTTTCAGGACGTGATGAGACGTGGAAGGCCACCCCCGAAGGTACCTACTCCTGATCCGGCACCGCCTCTTGAGGTGCCTGAGTCGTCGGTATCTGGCGAGATACAAGATTTGCGGGATCAAGTTGCCGCTCTTGTTGGAGTGGTGCGGAGACAAGCTGAAGCTTCTCAGCAGCTGGCTGAGGCCTCCCAGCGACAGGAAGAACAGATGGCGCTGCTTCGGGAATTGGTGTCCCGACAGGCGGCGGCGACACCTGTCACTCAGCAGCCACCCGTCTCACCTGTGCGCGCCCCTACTGGAGTTGAGGCGGCGGGTGCGGCGGCACCACCGCCGATGGGGTACACCGTGCCACCAGGTGTGGCGGCGGGCACTTGCCCGGCGATGTCGAGTACTTCTACTCATGTTGATCCGGCGTTGGAGGCCGAGAGGGACCGAGCTCTCGCTTGCCTCACCGCATTCAAGAAGTTCAATCCGCCTATTTTCAACGGGGAGTCGGGTGACCCGTGGGAAATGGAATCGTGGGTGGATACAATGGAGAAGTTGTTCGAGGATCTCTATACCCTTGAGCAAGATAAGGTGCACCTAGCTGTGCATTGCCTCGAGAAGTCCGCTCGTGTTTGGTGGAAGGCGACTCGTCAGAATCGCTCCCCTACATTACCCCCGATGATGTGGGAGGAGTTCCGAGGATTGCTTTATGGTGTTCACTTCCCGGATAGTGATAAGAAGAAAATGGAGGAGCAATTCCGAATCCTTAAGCAAGGGGATCGCACTGTTCGAGATTATGAGAGGGAGTTCTCTCACATTGTGAATTGCGTTCCACATGTGGTCCGGAGTGACGAAGACAAGGCGGGATGCTTTGAGCGTGGACTTCGCCGCGAGATCTATGCGGCGATGCAACCCTTAAGGTTGAAGACCTTTACTGAGGTGTTTGATAGAGCTCTTTGGGTAGAGCAAGGAATCGCCAAGATGCGCGCGGAGCGCGAATCGAATGATAAGGGTGCAGATAAGAAGCGGTCGGCTAGTGGTCCCGCTGGATCATCAAAGTACAAGAAGCCCCCGAAGTATCCGCGTAAGCCGGGGAAGGATCGTGGACCTCCTCACTGCTACATTTGTGGGGGAAATCATCGGTCCCACGACTGTGAGCGGCGTGGGAAGTGTTATCAGTGTGGGCAACCTGGTCATGGATGGCGTGAGTGCCCAATGCGTGTGTCACCGGCTCCGACTTCTGCTTCGGCTCCGCCTGCTCCGCGACAGTTCACAGGCCATCCGCCCGCGATGTCTACTGGACGCACCATGGTGCCGCGTCAAGCCGAGGGATCTCGTGCGGCGCCAAGTGGACGAGTTTATGCTGCTCAAGTGGAGGAGCCTGCCGTAGCCGACGATGTCGTGGCAGGTATTATTTTAGTTCATAATACTAGAGCTAGAGCATTGTTTGACACTGGCGCATCAAACTCATTTATTAGCAAGTCTTTCGCTAAAGCTCATGACATTGAAATTTCATTGTGTGCGGACTTTTGGTGGGTGGATGCACCTGAGCACACATTTAGTATCAAGGATGAATGTAGAGCTTGTCCGGTGCAAATTGGCGATTGGATCATGCCAGTGAATTTGCTTGTGTTGAACCGGATGAAGGGCTTCGACATAGTCCTTGGAATCGATTGGCTCTCAAAGTATCATGCCACCATAGATTGTAAAAGCAAGGTGATCACTTTTTGTGAGCCTGGTCAGAAGGAAGTTGTTTATCGTGCATGCAAGAGCTCGCTCTTTGCTATGACAGTGTCGACGTCAAGAGCAAGAAGGTTGATTAAAAGTGGATGTGAAGCCTACTTGGCGTCGGTGGTGGAGACTCAAAAAGAGCTCCCAGCTCTTGGGGACATTCCGGTCGTATGTGAATTTCCGGATGTATTTCCCGCGGAATTACCGGGATTGCCACCGGACCGGGAGATCGAATTTGTGATTGAATTAATTCCCGGGACGACGCCGATTTCTAAAGCTCCTTACCGCATGGCACCAGCGGAGTTGAAGGAATTAAAGGCACAGTTGCAAGACCTTCTCGACAAGGGCTTTGTTAAGCCGAGTGTATCACCGTGGGGAGCCCCGGTGTTGTTTGTAAAGAAGAAAGACGGATCGCTTCGACTCTGCGTGGATTATCGCGAGTTGAACAAGGTCACAATCAAGAACAAGTACCCGTTGCCTCGTATTGACGACTTGTTTGATCAGTTGCAAGGGTCGCGGGTATATTCGAAGATTGACCTCCAGTCGGGCTATCATCAGTTGAAGGTTAAGCCGGAGGATGTGCATAAGACTGCGTTTCGGACGCGGTATGGGCACTATGAATTCACGGTTATGCCATTTGGACTCACGAATGCCCCGGCGGCTTTCATGGACTTAATGAACCGTATCTTCAAGTCTTACTTGGACCGTTTTGTCGTAGTCTTCATAGACGACATCTTGGTCTACTCTCGGAGTGATGAAGAGCATGTGGAGCACTTGAGAATTGTGCTACAACTACTTCGGGAGGAGAAATTATATGCCAAGTTAAAGAAATGCGACTTTTGGCTTCGGAAAGTTGCATTCCTTGGGCATGTGATCTCGGCTGACGGAGTTTCGGTTGACTCGGGTAAGGTGGAGGCAATAAAGAATTGGCCTCGCCCGACGAATGTGACTGAGGTTAGAAGCTTTTTGGGCCTTGCCGGCTATTATAGACGGTTCGTGGAAGGATTTGCTAAGATATCTCTTCCACTAACGCGTCTTACTCAGAAAGGAGTTAAGTTTGCGTGGAGCGAGGATTGTGCTCGAGGCTTTGGGGAATTAAAGAAGAGATTGACTACAGCTCCGGTCCTTGCCTTACCTACTCCCGGTGAGAGTTTTGTGGTGTATAGCGATGCTTCGCGATTGGGTCTTGGGTGCGTGTTGATGCAACGCGGGCAAGTTATTGCATATGCTTCCCGACAGTTGAAGGCCTATGAGAAAAATTATCCAACCCATGATCTCGAGTTGGCTGCCGTGGTCTTCGCACTCAAGTTGTGGAGACACTATTTGTATGGCGAGCGTTGCGAAGTATACACCGACCACAAGAGCCTCAAGTATCTGTTTACACAGAAAGAATTGAACCTGAGGCAGCGCCGATGGTTAGAATTGTTGAAAGACTATGACATCACAATTCTTTACCATCCGGGAAAGGCTAATGTGGTTGCCGATGCATTAAGTCGGAAGTCGGTGGAAAATCTTGCGATGATGATTACTAAACAACCGCCATTGCTTGAAGAATTGCGGCGTTTCAATTTGGAAGTGGTAGCTCCGAACGTTCCAATTGTTATTGCAAGCTTAGTGGTGCGACCGACCTTGTTGGAGAAAGTTAAGACTCAACAGTTACAAGATTCATATCTCCAAAAGGTGCGAGGTGATGTTGAGGGTGGACATGCGAATGATTTCAACGTTGGCTCCGATGGCACAATCCGGTTTCGAGGCCGATTATGTGTTCCTAGTGATGAGGGAATGCGGAGCGAGATCATGCAAGAAGCACACCAATCCCCTTATAGCATACATCCGGGTGGCACTAAGATGTATAAGGATTTGAGAAACCATTATTGGTGGCCCGGGATGAAGAAGGATATTGGTCGCTTTGTGGCGCAATGTTTGGTGTGCCAACAAGTTAAGGCCGAACATCGACTCCCTGCGGGAAAGCTACAAAGTTTACCAATCCCCGTGTGGAAATGGGAGGACGTGACTATGGACTTGGTAGTGGGTTTACCTCGTTCTCAAGGCGGTCACGATGCAATATGGGTGGTCGTGGATCGCCTCACGAAATCTGCGCATTTCATGCCAATCCACACCACATGGTCAGGTGATAAACTTGCACAAGTTTATTTGGATGAGGTGGTCCGACTACATGGTGTTCCGGTATCAATTGTGTCGGATCGAGACCCTCGATTTACTTCCCAGTTTTGGAAGAACTTGCAAAGTGCTCTTGGCACACGGCTCGAATTTAGTACTGCCTTTCATCCTCAGAGCGATGGTCAGTCGGAGAGGACGATACAAATCCTTGAGGATATGTTGCGAGCATGTGTTCTTGACTTCAAAGGAGGTTGGCATAGTTATTTGCCAATGGCGGAGTTTGCCTATAATAATAGTTATCAAGCGAGCATTGGAATGGCACCGTTCGAGGCCTTGTATGGACGGAAGTGCCGCTCCCCAATACATTGGAGTGAAGTTGGAGAGCGACTTGAAATGGGTCCAGATGTAGTACAAGAGGCCGAGGAGAAGGTTCGCATTGCTCGGCAAAGAATGCTAACGGCACAGTCTCGGCAAAAGAGCTATGCTGACAAGCGCCGACGAAGCCTCGAGTTTACCGTGGGTGACAAGGTATTCTTAAAAGTCTCCCCTATGCGAGGCGTTAAGCGATTTGGAATGCGAGGGAAGTTAAGTCCTCGCTATGTTGGGCCGTATGAGATTTTGGATCGGGTTGGCCCCGTGGCTTATCGGTTAGCATTGCCACCTCGACTTGCGGGAGTGCACAATGTGTTCCATGTGTCGACACTCCGCAAGTATGTTTCTAACTCTACGCATGTACTCCAATATGAACCACCCGAGCTTCAGGAGGATATGTCGTACGAAGAATTTCCGGTGCGCATCCTAGCTCATGAGGAGAGAAAGCTACGGAATCGTGCGATCGCATATGTCAAAGTTCAATGGAGTAATCATGCTGAACGAGAAGCTACGTGGGAGCTCGAAAGCAAGATGCATGAAGAGTATCCTTACCTCTTCCCCGAGTCTAATTGAGGTATAATTTCAAGTTTCGAGGACGAAACTTCTTTTAAGGAGGGGAGGATGTAGTGTACCGAATTTTAACATAGAAGTAAGAGTAAATAAAAATAGTGTAAAATACTATTTTTATTGGACTTAAAGAAGTTTTCTATGTGCAAATGAGGTGCTTACTTGGGGGTTAAGTTTCCTATGCATAAGTAAAGAGTTTACTTGGGGGTCAAGTTTTCTATGGCTAAGTAATGGGCTAACTTGGAGGCTAAGTTTCCTAACTTGGAGGCTAAGTTTCCTATGTATATATAAATATGATATGAGGACTTGGACCTTTTCTCTCATTTTCCACCCCTTAACCCAAAAAGAGAAGCCTTCTCTTTCCCTCTCTAAACCTCTCTCTCTCCTAGCTCCTAGAGTGTTACTCCAAAAGTGGAGATTTGGTGGAAGAAGCTTACTTGGAGGTGGAGCTTTCCTCTTCCTCACCATTGGCTTGAAGAGAGCTTGGGTTTGGATCGGAAGGAATCGACGGCCGTAAATCGCGCTACTAGGCTACCCGCTTTGTGTCGACGCCACAAGGTGGGGGGTGCTATCCGAAATAGCCGGGTTTCATTCTATGTCTAAGTTCTACTATTTTTTGATCATATATCATCATGTGTAGAATAGTGAGAATCCTATGAGTTGTGGTAATTTCATGCTTAGTGTGAGGGATGATGATCTATGATTGCATGATACTTGTAGGAATATCTATTTGCATGATGTTGAGATAGATATGGACATGTATGTTGCATGAGAACCTTTATATGATGCCAATATAGATGTATGTATACATATAGCATGAGTTGCTAGTGGACATATGCATGTGGATATGATGTGAGAATAGACTAGATTCATGAGGAACTAGTATGTGAACCAATGACATTTGAGAATTGGAAACCTATGCATATGTGGCCGACTTGAGCATGCCTTGTGATGAGGACTTGATGATACTCGCTTTGTCTGTTATAGCTTGTGGATGGTCGCGCCTCCCAAGCAGTGAGCTCCGGAGTTGTATCACAATTGCGAATAAAGCGGGGGGCCTCTCCCGTCAGACGTCACGGTCCCGTGACAGTGTGTGCGAGTGGTTCGACCTTCGGGCGAATCGATTGGACTTGGCAAAAGGCATGATCATGGCATTTCATATATCGTTTGCATACATGATAGAACTTAAATTCATACTTGTTGACATGATTAGTAAAGGCATAGCTACACATTTGAGCATGATATAGATGTAGATGAGCAAGGTAGGCTTGTTGTTATATCTCTTATTTCTTTGACATATTATCCTCTTTATTGTTTCTATGCCTTTCTTGGACCTAGTGGGAAAATCGGCGGGGTCGGCGGCCGAACCCACTGGGAACTTTGTTTAGTTCTCACACCCTGTTTTACAGAGCCTAGTACGAGCGCGTGCGTCGAGGATCGCGGCAAGGGCATCGCGCCCTAGATAGAGTGGACAATCGACATTAGCTCGCTACCCCCTATGTATAGCAAGGAATGAATGAATGTAAAAACCCTTTTGGAAAGAGAATATGATGTGTATGTTAAATGAGAGGTTTTGTAATAAGCTAGAGAATGTAAGTTGTTAAAGACTCTATGTGGAAATGTTTTAGTAAGTAGCTTGCTTTCTCTTGTGTCTTGATATGCCTCTCGCAAATGTTGAATGCTAATATCTCTTGTTTAGATATGTATGCATGGACTTTGTTACGCCTTGGGCGGATAGGGGAAACTCTATCCGTTCGGCGGATCTGTTTCAGACCCGAACTGTCCAAATTGGCGGTGACGGGACGTGACANACTTTTCGGTCGTTTGAATTTGGGTTTAGTTTAACGACTTTTCGGTTGTTTGAATTTGGGTTTAGTTTAGCAATTTTTTGATCGATTGAAATCGAGATGTTCATGAAACCGATTCATGAAATTAATTCATGCTAGGAGCCCGTTTGTAAAGTCCATTAAATTTATGACAAGGAGGGCCCATGAAATTAATTTATAGAATTAATTCATGATAGGGGGCCTATTTGGCAAACCCATGAAATTAATTTGTCAAATTAATTCATGATAGGAGGTCCATTTGGAAAGTCTATAAAACTAATTCATGATAAGGGGGCCTATTTTGCAAACCATGAAATTAATTCGTAGAATTAATTTATGATAAGGGGTCATTTGGAAAGCTCAGGAAATTAATTCATAGAATTAATTTATAATAAAGAGCCCATTTGGAAAGCCCATGAATTCGGTTTGGGTTGGAGGTATTTGGATGACATAGGTTTGGTAGATTTGGTTGGGTTTTATTTATGAACTTTGGATTTTGGATCTTTGAGTTTTGGATCTTTATTTGTGGATTTTGGATTTTTGGGATTTTGTTTGTGGGCTGAGATAGATCTTGGATTTTATATGTTCAGGGCCCAACTCTGCATGTGGGCTGAGACGGGTTACGGGCTTTAATATTCTGGGCTCGAATCTGTATGTGGGCTGGGTTTTTTATTGATTTTGAATCCAAATCTGCGTATGGGCTGGATTTCGGGCTCTACAGGTTGTGGACTCGAATTTGCATGTGGGGTTGGTGCCTCTCTTTTTTTATTGCTTATAAAGTTTATTCGTGTAACCCATAAATAAATAGCTCAAATTCATTTCATCAACAATTTTTTTTGGTTCCATTTTTTTTGTTCTTTCTTTTTTTTTTTTTAACTGAGAGAAGGAACAACTTTTTTTTTGCATTTGTTCTTTTCTTTCATTTTCTTTTCTTTTTTTTCTCTTTTTTTTGTGTGGACTGTCAGAGAGAGAGAGAGATACAACTCCCTCTCTCTTTGTCTGTGTGTGTACGAAATTGAGACAGAGAGAGAGAGGGGGTACCTCTCCCTTTTCTTTTTTTTTTTTGCTAATTGTGAGAGAAAGGAAACCCAACTCCTTTTTTTTTTCTTTTCTTTTTTTTTTTCTTCTTTTCTTTCTTTTTCCTTTTTTTTTGCTGACTGTGAGAGAGAGAGAGAGGGAAAACCCAACTCTCTCTCTCTCTCTCTCTCTCTCTCTTTCTTTGTGTGCGTACGAAACCGAGGGAGAGAGAGTAGTACCCAACAACTCCTTTTTTTTTTTCTTTCTTTTCTTTCTTTTCTTTTCTTTTTTATTCTTTCTTTCTTCTTTTTTTCTTTTGTGTTGACTGCCAGATAGAGAGAAGTCCAACTTTTTTTTCTTTTTCTTCTTTTTTTGTTTGTTTGTTTGTTTGTTTTTTTTTATTATTTGTCCAAATATACGAAATTTCGTATCTCATTTTTTTTATACGAAATTTATCACGTCGAGCAATACGATCAAATCGAACGAAGATGATGAATCAAAACAGAACCCGTCCATTTTTAATTATCATTCTTATTGTTATTATTTTTTGTCGCGTTTTGTTCAAGTACGCGGAGTTTAATCGTGTCGAGCCTATCACGAAGATGGCCGCTCGATTAATTCTTTTGACCATGTCGAACCTATCGCGAAGATGGCCGCACGGTTTACGTATCGAAATAAACAGAGCTCGATCACCCATTTTGACCATGTCGAGCCTATCGTGAAGATAGCCGCACGGTTTACATAGTAAAATATCCGGTTCGATCAATCATTTTGACCATGTCGAGCCTATCACGAAGATGGCCGCACGGTTTAGAGATTAGCGATGCGTACGATAGAAGCGACGATTTAATGTCAAATTTGATCGGTTCAAAACCTATCACGAAGATGGTCGGGTTGATCAAATTGACAAAAAAAAACTCACGGTTTAGAGATTAGCGATGCATATACGCGACGGAAGCGACGATTTAATGTCAAATTTGATCGGTTCAAAACCTATCACGAAAATGGTCGGGTTGATCAAATTGACAAAAAAACGGACTTACGCTATGCGTATGCATGCATATCTCCTACTGTTATAGAAGTCGTTGTGATTGTCGTTGTCGAAGTCGTAGCCGAATTCAAGAGCCAGAGTCCTTTTTTAATTCTTCTTTTTTTTTGTTGCTTTGTACGGAAGAGGAGGGGTGCACATGGCACCCCCACTGCCAGCCGAGAGAGAGAGAGTGAGAGAGGAGAGAGAGAGAGGAGAGTATAAAAACTCTTTTTTTTTTGTTTCTCACCTTTTTTTTCTTTCTTCTTCTTCTTTTTTTCTTTTTTTTTTTTTGCTTTGGTTCTCTTTCGGATCTCTCCCTTTCTTCCTTCCTCTAAAAAAATTCTCTCTCTAGACTCCTCTTTCGAAATTTGGATCTTATTTTATATAGGATTCAAAGATGATTCCCATTTGGGAATAATTTAAAAAATCAATTTATGAGGAAACAAACCTCAATCAACTAATTATACCTCTTTTGTTTTATTTTTTGATAATTTCCTCTTTTTTTTTCTTTTGAATCTTTTCTTTCCCTATTTCCTTCCTTCTATATTTTCAATTTGAATTTGAACTTTTTTTTTGTCTCAANCTAGGCGTAGCAACTGTTGAAACTTCACATTGTGACTTAGACTAGATCTTCAGGATGCTAGTTATGACACCATGTTAGAGACATGAGGATTGGATAGTTGAGACTTGGACCATGCTTGCTTGCCATTTGTGCTCATTCGCACATGCTTGTGAGGGTCGCTCCCTACAAGCCGGCACTCCGGAGTTAGCCTATGCGACCTATGTTCGCTCGTGCGGTATTGAGAAGCCTACGAGGTCGAGTGGGACAGACACATTCCAAGAGTAGGAATGTCGGGCTACCACAGGCACTTAGGCGGCACAAGCTGGACTACCTTTGGTAGGTCCTTGATTGGAAATGGAAATCGATACGGGGTCGAGATTGGTTAATCACTACTAGATAGGTTTAGTAGTTGGATTACATTTATATGTTTTTTTGCATAGTGTTGAGACATGTAGTATATTTGATAGTCTCTTGTTGCATTAGAGCATACTTGGTTGCCATGATAGAGCTTATGCATCATGCATTGATAAGGGTTATTGACATTAGACTAGTGCCATTGGACGTAATTGTAAGGATAGAATAGATGTACATTTTGGTTTGCATCACGCTTTCTTTCAGCAGTTTATTTACATGCTCCTTATTGCTTATTATTATTATCGTTGCTTACCTTTGTTTTTGGGGCCTAGTGGAGCAGGAGCTGAGGTCAGTAATTGCCCACTGGGAACTATAGCTTATAGTTCTCACGCCCTCTTTTTCTCGATGTTTTCAGAGCCTTCCACTCAGGGCGAAGCTAGGGACCGCGGGAAGGGAGTTGCTTCGAGCTAGCTTCCTTTGAGGACGATTCGCTAGGTGGTCTACCTCTCGTTGTGTTTTACTTTGGAGAGGTTGAGAGTTCTACCAGTGTATTAGAGACCACCGTTTTTGTACTTTTGAGACAGATATTGTACTACTTATGATTTCTTTATTGTCTAGCTTTGCTTGCTCTGATATCTCTAGTTGCTAGTTATTTTATTTCTTATATTTGTTCTATCTCTTGCTTTTACTTCCGCTTTTATCGTAGACGCCTTATATGTGTAGACATATGGCGGGTCTGGGCACGCTACTGGGAGGGCCTCCGCCGGTCCCGGGGCGTGACATATCTCTTCCACTAACGCGTCTTACTCAGAAAGGGGTTAAGTTTGCATGGAGCGAGGATTGCGCTCGGGGCTTTGAAGAATTAAAGAAAAGGTTAACTACAACTCCAGTTCTTGCCTTACCTACTCCCGGTGAGAGTTTTGTGGTGTATAGCGATGCTTCGCGATTGGGTCTTGGGTGTGTGTTGATGCAACGCGGGCAAGTCATTGCATATGCTTCCCGACAGTTGAAGACCTATGAGAAGAATTATCCCACCCATGATCTTGAGTTAGCTGCCGTGGTCTTCGCACTTAAGCTATGGAGACATTACTTGTATGGCGAGCGTTGCGAAGTCTACACCGACCACAAGAGCCTCAAGTATCTGTTTACACAGAAAGAGTTGAACCTTAGGCAGCGACGATGGTTAGAATTGTTGAAAGACTACGATGTCACAATTCTTTACCATCCGGGAAAGGCTAATGTGGTTGCCGATGCATTGAGTCGGAAGTCGGCGGAAAATCTTGCGATGATGATTACTAACCAACCGCCATTGCTTGAAGAATTACGACGTTTTGACTTGGAGGTAGTAGCTCCGGACGTCCCAATTGTTCTTGCAAGCTTAATCGTGCAACCGACCTTGTTGGAGCGGATTAAGACTCAACAATTACAAGATTCTTATCTCCAAAAGGTACGAGTTGACGTTGAGGGTGGACGTGCTAGTGATTTTAGTGTTGGCTCCGATGGCACCATTCGGTTTCGCGGTCGGTTGTGTGTTCCTAGTGATGAGGGAATGCGGAGCGAGATCATGCAAGAAGCACATCAATCCCCTTATAGCATACATCCGGGTGGCACTAAGATGTATAAGGATTTGAGAACCCATTATTGGTGGCCCGGGATGAAGAAGGATATCGGTCGCTTTGTGGCGCAATGTTTGGTGTGCCAACAAGTTAAGGCCGAACATCGACTCCCTGCGGGAAAACTTCAAAGTTTACCAATCCCCGTGTGGAAATGGGAGGATGTGACTATGGACTTGGTAGTGGGGTTACCTCGTTCTCAAGGCGGTCATGATGCAATATGGGTGGTGGTGGATCGCCTCACGAAATCTGCGCATTTCATGCCAATCCACACCACATGGTCGGGTGATAAACTTGCTCAAGTTTATTTGGATGAGGTCGTCCGACTACACGGAGTTCTGGTATCGATTGTGTCGGATCGGGACCCTCGATTTACTTCACAGTTTTGGAGGAACTTGCAGAGTGCTCTGGGCACACGGCTCGAGTTCAGTACTGCTTTTCATCCTCAAAGTGATGGCCAGTCAGAGAGGACGATACAAATCCTTGAGGATATGTTGCGAGCGTGTGTCCTTGACTTCAAGGGAGGTTGGCATAGTTATTTGCCTATGGCGGAGTTCGCCTACAATAACAGTTATCAAGCGAGTATTGGAATGGCTCCATTCGAAGCCTTATATGGACGGAAGTGCCGCTCCCCGATACATTGGGGTGAAGTTGGAGAGCGACTTGAATTGGGTCCGGACGTGTTACGCGAGGCCGAGGAGAAAGTTCGCATTGCTCGGCAGAGAATGTTAACGGCACAGTCTCGGCAAAAGAGTTATGCCGACAAACGTCGACGAAGCCTCGAGTTTGCAATTGGAGACAAGGTATTTTTAAAGGTCTCCCCGATGCGAGGCGTTAAGCGGTTTGGAATGCGAGGGAAGTTAAGTCCTCGCTACGTCGGGCCGTATGAGATTTTGGATCGGGTTGGCCCTGTGGCTTATCGGTTGGCGTTGCCACCTCGGCTTGCGGGAGTGCACAATGTGTTCCATGTGTCGACACTCCGCAAGTATGTTTCCAACTCTACGCATGTGCTCCAATATGAACCACCCGAGCTCCGGGAGGATATGTCGTACGAGGAATTTCCGGTATGCATCCTAGCTCGTGAGGAGAGGGAACTACGGAATCGTGCGATCCCATATGTCAAAGTTCAATGGAGTAATCATGGCGAACGAGAAGCTACATGGGAGCTCGAAAGCAAGATGCGTGATGAGTACCCTTACCTCTTCCCCGAGTCTAGTTGAGGTATGACTCTAAGTTTCGAGGACGAAACTTCTCTTAAGGAGGGGAGGATGTAGTGTACCGAATTTTTTTAATATAGAAATAAGAGTAAATAAAAGTATATAAAATTGTGCAAATGAGAGGGGCTAAGGTGTAATTGTGCAAATGAGAGGGGCTAAGGTGGAATGGTGCAAGTAAAAGAGTTTTACTTGGAGGGCAAGTTTCCTATGTATAAGAGATTACTTGGAGGGCAAGTCTCCCTATGTTATGAGAGGGACTAAAGTGTAATTGTGCAAATCAAGGGTTTACTTGGAGGGCAAGTTTCCTATGAGTGTGAGTGAACCCTTGCCCCCTTTTTCCCAAACCGTAGGAAAGAGAGAGTGGGCTTTCTCTCTCTTTCTCTCTTTGTCCTTGTGGTCTCTCTTTCTCTCTCTCTTTCTCTTTATTAAAAAGAGGATTTGCTAAAGAGAGGATTTGCTAAGAGAGGATTAGAGAATACTAATTGGAGTTGCTTGGTGGTGAAGCAAGCTTAGTGGAGAAGAAGGCTTGGAATTGAGCTACTTCCTTCATCTTCTTCATCACTTGGATTAGAGAAGAAAGCTTGTTTAAGGTAAGCTTCATGGGCTCTAATGGCATATAGCTAGAGATGGGTTTAAATCTCTTAGAATCTAGCTAGATGGAAATCCTAGTTAATGTTAGGTTGCTATTTGCTTGAATCATGAATTTATATAGTATATTATTGCAATAGTGACCTCTAGGATTTTGAAAGAGAGCTCTTGATCATGAGAGGTTTTAATCTCAATTGATCATATGTTTCCGCAATTGAAGGTAAAACCGATGCGGAGGATCATTCGGATTGAGATTCCGTTGAGCCGGTGGTGGTCAAAGTGAAGAAAATTCTATTTTGCTTCATTTGTCGCAGTTGGAAGAAAACAACGGCCATAAATCGCGCTACTAGGCTACTCGCTTCGTGTCGACATCACGAGGTGGGGGGTGCTATCCGAAATAGCCGAGTTTCATTCTATGTCTAAGTTCTACTTTTATTGATCATATATCATCATGCATAGAATAGTGAGAATCCTATGAGTTGTGGTAATTTCATGCTTAGTGTGAGGGATAATGATCCATGATTGCATGATACTTGTAGGAATATCTATTTGCATGATGTTGAGATAGATGTGGACATGTATGTTGCATGAGAACTTTTATATGATGCCAATATAAATATTGTACATGTTGTATGAATTGCTAGTGGACATATGCATGTGAATATGATGTAAGAATAGACTAGATTCATGAGGAACTAGTATGTAAACCAATGACATTGTGAGAATTGGAAACTAATGCATATGTGGCCGACCTGAGCAAAGCATGCCTTGTGAGGATAGGGATATGGTACTCCCGTGGCCCTCGAATGAGAGGACTTGATCATACTCGCATTGTCTGTTATAGCTTGTGGATGGTCGCTCCTCCCAAGCAGTGAGCTCCGGAGTTGAATCACATTGAGATTGGAACGGGGGAGAGAGTCACTACGGTGCGCCCTCGGCAGACGGTCACGGTCGCGTGACAGTATGTGTAGCGAGTGATTCGACCTTCGGGCGAATCGTTTGGATTTGACACAGGCATGATCATGACATTTCGTATATAGTTGCATACATGAGAGAACTTAAACATGTACTTGTTGACATAATTTGTAAAGGCATAGCTACACATTCGAGCATGATATAGATGTGGATGAGCAAGGTAGGCTTATTGTTATATCTATTATTCCTTTGACATGTTGACCTCTTTATTGTTTCTATGCCTTTCTTGGACCTAGTGGGAAAATCGGCGGGGTCGGCGGCCGAACCCACTGGGAACTATGGATAATAGTTCTCACACCCTGTTTTGCAGAGCCTAGTTCGAGCGCGTGTGTCGAGGATCGCGGCAAGGGCGTCGCGCAGTAGATAGAGTGGATCACCGGCGTTAGCTCCCTACCCTCGAGAATAAAAAAGAAAAGAATGATATGTAAAACCCTTTTGTGAAGAAATGTAATGTATTTGAGGGATGGCATTTTGGTTGTATGTATGAGAAGTCAAGTGAAATATGTAATGGTTCTTGTGTGTGAACAAGTAATGAAATAGATAGTTTAAATTCTCTCGTTTCTGTGATTGCCTCTCTCAATGTTGAATGCTAACATCTCTTGTTGGATATGTATGCATAGACTTTGTTACGCTTCGGGCGAGCAGGGGAAACTCTGTCCGTTCGGCGGGTCTGTTTGGGCCCGAACTGTCCAAATTGGCGGTGTCGGGTCGTGACAAAACATGTCCAAGTTTCTATACAAAAATAAACATCTATTGGGGTTCCTCCTCTAGTGCAAGCAACTATGGTAGGAGACATTATCTAGTTTGCGATCACCTTACCTTAATCAGACACTGACACTAAGAACTCTGAAAGAAACACAATAAAAAGAGGGTGTGAGAAACTGCTGAACAAAAATCTCCAGTGGGTACAATTGACGACAACGGCAACCTACACTACTAGGTCAATTAAACGTAATAATAGTAATAAACTGAGTGAATATGAGCATATACTAAACTAGAAAGAAAGAATGCTATCATGCCTCTATACTAACTAATGAAAATAGTGATCAAATATGAAGCATCAACTATGATACTAGATAAAGTGATGCTGTATAATTAATCAAATCGTACCGACCAACTCATAAGTCTGATCAAGCCTGCGCACGCCTCATGCCCAGTCCCCACTCCCACATGTGGTCTGTCTACATGCAGGCTATCTAGTTTATCTATATTTGCCAGCCTCCAGAGGGGCACTCGTGGGTTGCGATCCCGCCAAGTATCATATCATGTATCTCTGTTAAGCTCAATATGGCTTTCATAACTAGGCTATAGTCTGATGATATAAAAGATCATAAGTAATACTGTTTAGGCACCCTCTGGCACAATCGCATACTGTCCCACTGTCCAGCACTGTAAAACTATCTTGTGACACTTTTTTTTTTATAAATTTTTGCATACAATGACAGGTCATCATTATATATAAAATATAATCTCAAATAGTAGGAATATCAAACATTTGCAAAATACTCCACATGCTGATAAGGTATTCGAATAGCAGAATCATGCCAACATAAGTGTCCTCAACTATACAAAGCCATTGAACAAGTCACCAAATCAAGCATACAAAAACGAAATCAGAGTTAGTCCACTATTTTCGGTGACATGGAATCCAAATAGACAAGCTACTTCAAGGAAGGCAAGATAACGACACACTCCAGCACCTCCCTCCTCAAAAGCGCCAAAATCCAATAAGAAACCCCCAAAACTCAGCTCCTAAAAATCAACAATTAAGTCCTTTGCTAAATCAACATTGATAAAAATCCCAATAAAAATCCCAATCTCCAAATACAATCGTTACTCGCCACTAATAATAGATAAAGAGATGGACACCTCAAGCTGTCCTCCTCCTTACTCTACAGGATCATCCTTAAGCTACACAAAATTCCAAATCCTCAACAGACCAACAATAAGGAAGAAGGTTACTCAACCTTTGGGTTCTCTTAGCCAGAGCCTTAAGCTACGCTAAGGAGAAAAGGAAGAAGAAGAGAAACAAAAAGGCTCAATTGGTGAGAAATGAGAAAAGCTATGCGCCATCGTGCTATTTATAGATTGGACATAAAAGCAAAAAAGCTCTCCAAATATTAAAAAAAATCCACGTCATGCTAAAACCAAGTTTCACGCGTTCGGAACCATCTTTCGAGCATCAGATTCCTCAAGCTCCATAGCTTTCGGGCACTCCCAACATGCAATGGATCACCTGAACCATCGTAGTGCTCACCATTTCTATCAAATCAACCCCATCTAATTGTTGTGCTGCTACAGTAACAAATGAGCACTTACAAACCAGCTACTCAACACATCCTAATCCATCTACGATAGAATTGGGCAGCCAGAACTTCACCCAAAGCTTTCGGGTGCTCGATCCAACATTTCGAACACCCTTTGCACTTAGCTCACCATTTTCGAGCACCCTAGACTCTGTCCGAGTATCCGAAAAAGTTTGAAACTTCAGTTTTAGTTGAGTTCAGTATCCCAAGCCCGTTTTCACGCCAAAACTGCTCCAACTCAATCTAACACCTTACATAAGTGCCAACTAGAAAGCCATACTATAATCTTTTGTAGCACACTGAATTTCAGCAAGTTGCAGGGTTCTATTGAGAGAAAGTGTTTTGTACTATTCTGGAGGTTTTGAATGATATTGGAGAGCTTAGGGACGTTTTTAGGACTTAATTAGCGCGAAAACGAATCTTGGAGATTAAAATCTGCAAAAACAGCAGTTTGGCATTGTGAACTGGTACTGCATGTGTGTAGCGGAGCTCAGTTGAAGACTAGGTTGGATCGCTCTCGAGTTTTGCGAAAATGGGCTGGGTACTGGTATTGATTCTGCATGTATTGGTAATGATTCGGGCTGTGCCGGAACACAGTAGAGGGTTGTGGAATCCAAAGTTTGAGTTTTGCGGAGCTGGATTCGAGTACCGGAGCACTTCGGTCGTGTACCGGTACTCCATTTCATGTACCGACACTCAATGGTGTAGAAATTATTTCACTTAGGTTGTAATTTTCAAGTTTTGGGGGGCCTTTGGGAATATTATTACAACAGGTAAAATACCTCCTTCACCCATCTCATTTGCCTATTGCAGCTATAGCAAGAGCAAGGAGAGAGATATGAGTTTCTCCCCTATTTTCCTTGGGTTTCTTCCTCCAATCCCCCTAATCCTTGGATTTCTCTTTCTTTTCCTTTTCACCATAGATGCTTGCACCTAGAGCTTGGAGTGGAGTTTGGACTTGAAGGAATTGTTTGGAGCCCTAAGCTTCAACCCTAGCATTTCTAAAGTGGGATTGGAGCTTCGATTAAGGTTGGTAACCTTCTTTAATCCTTTACTTGATAGTTTTGTAGGAGTTTTGGTAGAAAATCTAGTTTTGTAGAAATTAGACTTTACTTTAGAAATTTTCAATTGTGAGGTTTTATGTTGAAATTGATGAGTGTAGAACACTCTTATAGGTTGGAATTTAAGCCCCATTTCTTTGATTTGAAGCTTGGACGAGTTTGCCTTGGTCTAAGGTATTTTACACTCATTTTGTGAGAGGGTTTTTAAATGTCCTAACCCCTTGAAAATTTTTCTTAGTACATATTATAAGTAGAGGACAACTTGTTTCGAGAAACAATCGGATTTCGGTGGCTATCTAGTGAGTTTGACCTCACCGAAATTGGTGAACTCTCCCTATATCTCCTATTATGTTTACAGCGCTTAATAGATGTTCTAACATGAAATTTATGACATCATTAAATTTTTGAGCATGTGATTGACCACTTTGTCACGTCCTGGGGCCGATTATAAAAGCCTTTTTATAATTAATACTATTTTTTGAAAAGTTTTCAGAGTTGCGGAAAACATGCCATTTTTTTTTGAATTCAACCTGACCCACATGGCGTACCGCCACAAATACAAAGTTCCTCTGCCCACATTGACAGAGTCTCCTTTGCATTTGCACGGCGTACCCAAAGATAACGACAACAGGATCACATCTCACAATCTACATTTACCAATCCACAAGCAATTCATGTGATGCAATTCCATACAGCTAGTGATCCTTAAAGATGATGTATGCTTCTAAACACTCCTTAGGCGCTGGATAATGCGATGTACAATACAACAGTCATCCTATTTAAAAATGCTCTCTACCCGGAAGCTTTGTTTTTAAACTCTATTTGTTCATCCATGAAAATAATTCAAAAACCTTTTAAAACTATTTTTCACTCGAAAACTCTATTTTTGAAAGCCGATTACCTCGAGGGGTAGAAAACCACAACGTATAAATCCAGATACCAAAGATCCATAAAACTCCGATTGCATGCATAATAGAAAACATCAACTCATACAAGTTCACGATTAGTCAAGCAGTAACTATGATCATCTAACTGAACCATTTATTATTTAAATTACTAACTATAGAAAAGAAAATAACCAGGGTAATGACTGCTAATATGGCCTAGCTAGAACGTCTTTCCGTCGCACCAAGAACCAACTCCTTGCCCTTGCCACTTGGGGAAATGGGGGTGAGAAACCACAATCAAGGTTTTCCAGTGGGTACGACAGAGCCACGAAGGCAAATCATATTTACTAGAAAACAAAGGAAATAGATCAACATGTATACAAGATATATAAGTGAACAACAGTATTAATTACAAAATAGTAAATGAGTAAGGGATAAGGCTACTACTGTATCATAATCTCAACTGAATAGATGCCTCAAAGGTAAATGATCCAATCAAATCCAATCTGGTGCCTGCCATATGACCGCAGACCTTAAGCTTGCATGTCACAGGGCATACACTTACTTGATTCACGTGTCCACTGACGACCTATTCGGATACGTACAGCACCTGGTCGGTGGCCAAACCAACCGGTGTCTAGAATACACAGTGCCGTGACTAAATCATACTGATATGCTCAATGTGAAAATCAGTAGAAAATCGATGCCCTGCCCTAAGCTAGATACAAAGGCGTATAACGCCGAACCATGATCAACTAGATTGAAACTGTAATGTACCGAGTCCTCGATGCGTAAACCGAACTTTAGTCCAAATTGACCAAAGTATGGTACTGGACGCTTCGGAAAGGTCCGTTGAGTGTTCTGAGCGATCGAAATGGCTTATAAGGGTATGAAGGACCTTGGAGAGCAAGATGGAGAAATTACAAAAAATTTCGTGCTGGAAATGCTCTCGGGACTCGAACATGAAAAATCTCAGCGTTAAGTGAGGGCTTGCTTTGGTGAGGGGCCTTGGTGCAATTATGCAGGGCAAGTGTTTATATGAAGGTTCCAAGCTTATTCCTTCATTTCCCTCACGCTTGCAACATAAGAGAAAAGCTTCTCTTTCTCTCTCTAAATCTCTCTCTCTCTCTCTTAGGGTTTGCTCCAAGAGATGGAGTTGGTGGAGGAGAGCTTGCTTGGTGGTGAAGCTATCATCTTCTTCACCCTAGGCTTGAGAAGAAGCTTGAGTTGAGATAAGCCTCATGGATTTTGAGGGTTTTGGAGTTTAGGTTTTGTATAATCCCTTAGATGTGAGTTCTAATGGAGCCCTAGATGAATCTAAACCATGTTATAGCATAAACTACCATGAGATTTGGAATTTTATGCCATATGAGGATTTTTAGGGTTTTGAAGAGGGCTTTGATCATGATTGGATTTGATCTAAATTCAGCCTATGTAAACCTAATTGAAGGTGAAACCGACACGGTGGGCAACTCGAATCGGAGTTCCTACGGGCATGCAGCGAGTTATTGAAGAAAAGTACGATTTTTGGTTCATTTGCATTGGGTCGAGCCGAAACGACGTCCATAAATCGCGAGGCTTGGATTCTCGCACCTCGGCATCGTAGAGAGGTGGGGTGGTGCTATCCGAAACAATCGGATTTCCTTTTATGTCTATGTCATCATATTGGCCATGTATACACAGGTGTAGGATTCATGCATTGTAGAATAGTTTGTATTGGTTATTCCATTCGTTGCATGCTCTCATGGTAAATATAGAAAATATGAGATGGAACATAGTGGGTTATGTGCATGAGGATTGGATTGAGAATAAGAACTCTATAATGCTATGACATTGTGAACTTACAAACATAGTGACATAAACAGGTGGCATTTGGATAGTAAACTGAGAACACTCATGACATGAGAATAGGGATTGATATCTCCCTTGGCATTTGTTACCACTAATTGGTAGGGTATCGTCGGGATAAAGGATTGGATCATACTCACATTTTGTCTGTTCGCTTGGCGTTGGTCGCTCCACCCAAGCAGTGGTTTCCGGAGTACTTCACGGTAAGGGTTAACGTAGCTACCCTGCAGACGGTCCCCAATGGGTGTAGCTGGGCTCCCCATTTGCTCGATTCGTGTCACGCCCCGGGACCCTGCATAGGTCCGCCCGGTGTGTGCCCAGACCCGCCATATGCCTGCACATATAAGGCGTCTACAAGAATAGAGAAATGAAAGCAAGAAGGAGTAAGACAACTAGAGATATCAGAGCAACCAGCAGCTAAAATACTAGTAACAAGTAGAGAGAAAAGAAAACTAATCCACTAATAGTAAAACATAAGGAAAATACATCATCTGTCTCAAAATACAAAATGGGTGGTCTCTATACATGGTACAACTCTCAACCTCTCCAAAATAAAACCAATGAGAGGTAGACCACCTATCGATACGTCCCTCGCAAAAGAGCTAGCTCGAGGCGATGCCCTTTCCGCGATCCCTAGCCTCGCCCGGTGTGGAAGGCTCTGAAAGGAAACAAGAAACAGGGGGCGTGAGAACTATAATTTATAGTTCCCAGTGGGCAATTACTGACCTCGGCACAATGCACCACTAGGCCGAAAAGAGTAAGATAGGTACGAAAAGCAATAGAAATAAACTACAGATATTAAAGCATGTATAAGCGCTAACTACTATGCCATAAGCGTTAAGATGACAATATGTGGCTCATTCATTCTATCATGCTCAAGTATGTCCAATACATAACTAGTATGATCCCATATGGCAAGCAAGTATACTAAAATGCAATGAGCGTTATTATCAAGTATACTATAAGTCCAAAAGCCCAAACCTATGCTATAAGCATGTCCAAGAAACCCGACCACTATAATCTATTTAGTAATGATTTTACTTATGCGACTCCGTGTCGATTTCCATTTCCAACGAAGGACCTACCCAAGGTAGTCCGGCTTGTGCCCCCTAAGTACCTGTGGTAGCCCAACATTCCCACTCGAGGAATGAGTCTGTCCCACCCGGCCCCATAGGCTTCTCAATACCGCACGAGCGAACATAAGTCGCATAGGCTAACTCCGGAGTGCCGGCTTGTAGGGAGCGACCCTCACAAGTATGTGCGAATGAGCACAAATAGCAAGCAAGCGTAGTCATCGTCTCAAATACCTAATCATCATGTCTCTAACATGGTAATAGTCACTAGCAACCCATCGGTCTAGTCCAATGTCCAACGTGAAGGTTTAACCATTCATTATGTCCAATGCCCTTTTATGGCATTACATCTCACTATGCCGAAATCTTGTTCCAACACTAATGCCACTTTATGACATTAGGTTTACTAAGTCCACACATATTTCAAGCCTAATGCTCCTTTATGACATTAGTTTACTATACCAATTCGAAGCCCAATGTCTCTTTATGACATTGGCTTGCTAATTCACAAATCACTCTAGTCTAATGTCCCCTTATGATATTATCTACTAGGTTCACATATGGCCCAAGCTCAATGTCGCTTTATGACATTAGCTCACTAATTCACATGAAATTTAAGTTCCAAGCCACTTCATGGCCTAATGTATTCTCATATGTCCAAGGTATACGATCATGGTCATTTCACTATATGAAACATGATTTTAAGTCCCGAATACGAATGCTAAACTCATGCATAAATCTCACATGCAAGCTCTCTACTACATAGAGATCCAAAAATACATTGTATACAACATAAGCATTTTAAGCATTCTAAAATTCATAAATAATGCATCTAACATAAACATGCATGATTTTTCATTTTACGATACTTAAATCCACAAAAATGAGATTTTTTCATTCTTAGGTGAGATCAAACCCACCGAGTGTCACGCCCCGGGACCCAGCGGAAGCCCGCCCGGCATATGCCCAGACCCGCCATATGTCTAAAACATACAAGGTGTCTAAAACAAAGTGATAAATAAAGCAGTAAAAAGAGAACATCTAGGAGTATCAAAGCAAGTATATCTAGAGGCTACAATAGAGGAAAAGAACCATAAAACTAAAATCCACTAGATGAAAACATAAAGTAGTACAATAGGAATCCCAAGTACGAAAACTAAGCAAAATACATAGGTGGTCTCTATACATGAAACAAAATCTCTCTCTTGCAATACGACAAATGAAAGAGAAAGCCACCTAAAAGCAAGCGTCCTCTCCGCTAGCTATCTACGCGACACCCTTGCCGCGATCCCTTACCTCCGCCGGTGCCGAAGGCTCTGAAAAGAAACCATAGAAGTAGGGCATGAGAACTATTAAAAATAGTTTCCAGTGGGCAATTACTGACTTCAGTGCAATGCACCACTAGGCCCAAAAGCTACAAAAGATGGGTCAATAGATAGTAAACGAAAACGATAAGTAAATAAATATACAAGCTTGCTACCACATTTTTTTACGATTGGTATAGCATCCAACACATGAGCCGGATCATGGATGTACTTCCGAAGGACCAATACATGAAAAATATTGTGTACACCCGATAGGTTCGGTGGTAGAGCAAGTCGATACGCTACCGGGCCCACACGCTCCAAAATCTCATACGGTCCAATGAATCAGGGGCTGAACTTACCCCGGATACCAAATATTCCAATTCTCTTGGTCGGCGAGACTTTCAAAAAGACATGATCTCCAATCTAAAACTCCAAATCTCGTCGACGCTTGTCAGCATAACTCTTTTGTCTACTCTGGGCTGTCAACAGTCGCTCCCGAGCAATACGAATCTTGTCCTCTACTTCCTGGAGCACATCGGGGCCTAAAGCCAATCTCTCGCCAATTTCGCTCTAATGAAGTGGCGATCTACACTTTCGTCCATAAAGTGCCTCGAAGTGTGCCATCTTGATGCTTGCTTGATAACTATTGTTATAAGCAAACTCTGCCATCGGTAGATGCTGCGACCATCCTCCCTGGAAATCGATCACAAAGACTCGAAGCATATCCTCAAGAGTCTGTATAGTGCGCTCGGACTGCCCGTCACTCTGAGGGTGAAAAGCTGTATTGAAATCCAAGCGTGTGCCCAAGACATTTTGTAAGCTCCTCCAAAAATGAGACACAAAACGGGGGTCTCGATCCGAAACTATAGAAGTAGGTACCCCGTGCAATCGCACAATCTCATCAAGATATACCTGTGCGAGTCTCTCACCAGTCCAAGTAGTGTGAATATGTATGAAATGAGCCGATTTCGTCAACCTATCCACGATCACCCAAATAGCATAATGCCTGGCCTGTGAGCGAGGCAATCCCATCACGAAGTCCATGTTGATCTTCTCCCACTTCCACACTGGAATCGGTAAGTTCTGCAATTTTTTCGGGGGGACTCGATGCTCAGCTTTCACCTGTTGGCAAGTTAGACATCTAGCAACAAACTCACCAACGTCCTTTTCATCCCGGGCCACCAATATAGCAACTTTAAGTCCTTGTACATCTTGGTGCCTCCCGGATGGATCGCATAGGGTGCACGGTGTGCTTCTTGAAGAATGTCCTCTTTAATACCCAAATCCGCCGGTACACACAACCGCCTGCGGAAACGCATCAATCCAACACCGTCCACAGAGAAGTCACCAGTGCAACCATCAACCATCTTAGCTCTAAGCCTTTGCAACTCCACATCGTGAGCTTACTTTTCCTTAATTCTATTCAAAAGGGTGGGTTGCACCACCAAAGCTATCAACCTCAAAGGTGTATCAGGAGCCACCACCTTCAACTCCAACCGCTTCATCTGCTAGATCAAGTGCGGTTGAGTAACCATAAGCATCGCTAAGTTTTCCATCGATTTCCGACTTAGCGCATCCGCCACCACGTTAGCCTTGCTCGGGTGGTAAAGGATCGTCAAATCATAATGCTTGAGGAGCTCCAACCATCTGCGCTGCCTCAAGTTCAACTCTTTCTGAGTGAATAAATACTTTAAACTCTTGTGATCCGTATACACCTCACACCGCTCACCATACAGATAATGGCGCCATAGCTTCAATACAAAGACTACGTGTAATATACCAAAACTTCGAAAAATAAATATCGAACTTTAGTCAAATTGACCAAAGTGCGAGGATGGTACACTTCGGAAAGCCCGAAGGTGTTAAAATGATCAAAAGTGAGTTACGGGAGGTTTTCGAGAGCTAAAGAATCAAATTCTGCAAAACTGCAGATTTTGAGCTCTCGGGGACCGGTCCCTGGTGGGAGAGACCGGTCCCCGAACGCGTATGAAATGAGACAGCCGAAAAATCGGCTAAGTCCCGGAAGATTAGCTCTCGGGAACCGGTCTCTGCCTGAGAGACCGGTCCCCCAGAGACCGGTCCCATCGTAGGGAGACCGGTCGCATCGCGCGCAGCGACTCTGGCTGCGCAGGGTGGACGTTCGGGAACCGGTCCCTGCTCGGGGAGACCGGTCTCTGCCTGCGCGATCAGCCCAGTTCGGGCAGCGTATTAAAGTGAAAGTTGAGGGGTTTAGCTGCAATTTTGCAACCCAATAGGCTAAGTATGAGGGCAAATGAGATATTTCTCTCATTTCCTCACCCTCTCACACTCTCTTCTCTCCCTCTCTCTCTCTAGAAGACAAAAGAGAAGAAGAAGAAAGGAAGAAGAAAAGGAAAAGAAGAGGAAGAAAGTGAAGAAGAAGAAGAAGAAGTGAAGAAACTCCTTCTCCTTCATCTCTAGCTTGAAGAAAAGGAAAGCTTGAGGTAAGCTTTGAACCCTAATGTAGTAAAACCCTAGAAATGGGTTTGAATGAACCTAGAAATGATTTTTAATGGAATGTCTAATAGTTTTGAAGCTTTCTTTTGCTTCTTTAGAGATCAAAACCTAGTTTTGCTATATAGGTGAGCTTGGACCACCTCTAATGGTGAAATCCAAACTAGGGATTTGGAAAGGCTAAGAATGGTTCTAATGGACTATTTAGAGTGTAATGAAGCTACTTTTGCTTCTCTTTGAGATCAAACCCTAGGTTAGATACATGTGTTGGAGCTAGGGCACCAAATTGGGGCTTTTGCTCATGAGGGTTTCTAAGTGCAATTGACCCTCTAGAAACCTAATTGGGGGTATTTCCGACGCGTTGGTGCGTTCGGATTAACGTTACGAAAAGCCGATGAAAAGTTATGGGCAAAATGGCCTAAGTTGGCTTCGTTTTGCCGCAGGTAAAGAACGAAGGATCTAAAAATCCCGAGAAAATCGTCGAAGCACCTAAAGAGACCTACAAGGTGGGTGGTGCTTTTCAAACTCATTGAAATTCTCTCTATGCCTAATGTGTCATTCTTTGAGCATATGTTCTATATATTGTTGCATGCATTTTAGGGTAAAGTAATGATGAAATGTGATGATTGCATGATTGTGAGCACAACTTGCATAATGAGATGGTTGAGAACCTAATAATATCAAAACCCTAGATGTATGCATGAGAGAAAATGTGAGTACCCAAAGTGAGCAAAAGAACAAAGTGGCACAATGACATAGATCGAGTGGCATTTGAAAATGTAAAGTAAAGAGACACTAGAGATAGTGTGAGGTAAAGAACCAATGTAATGTAAAGAATGCTGAAAATGATAATGCTTAAAGTTAACGCAATGTGGGAAGTAAAGAACGTGAAATGCTAGAGGTAGCCAAAAGTAAAGAATGTAAAGAATATAATTGCTAGAGTTAGCAAAAGTAAAGAACAATGTAAAGAATGTGATTGCATGAGTTTGCAACATAAAGTGATGTAAAGAACACTAGAGCTAGTGTAAAGTCAAGATTGAACTTATAAATCCTTTGAGTTAAGGATATGATCATGCTTGCTATGAGTTCCGTGCTCGAGGGCGGTCGCTCCCCCTCGGGCGATGCGCTCCGGAGTTATGCATCCGGGTTGGAGTAGACCCGTAAGGACGGTCCTAGCTGGTGAGTTCCTGCGATGATGGACTTAATGTGAAGCAAGTCGATGTGGCGAAGCCCCCGGGTTAGCCTTAATGATTAAAGAACAAAGAACAAAGAGTAAAGAATAAAGAACAAAGCACAAAGTAAAGTCAAAGAATGAAAGAATTTGCATAATCTGCATTTATTTAATGTTGAGCATACTTCTTGCTTATTGTTCAGGCATATTAGCATCATGTTATAGATTGGTTACTATACAGCTTATTCTTTCTACTATGCCTGAGTTAGTCCTAGTGGGAAAGTCGGTGATGTTGAGGCCGAACCCACTGGGAACTTTGTTGTAGTTCTCACCCCACTATTTCCACAGAGCCGGGACCGAGCGAGCCGGCGAGCGACCGAGGTAAAGGTATCGCGCCTTAGTCAGAGGCCACCACAGTTGTGTTCATTTTGTAGTAAAGTACCCTATGTTCATCTTTTGTATATGATGATTAGTGATGCAAAGAAAAGAATGTAATGTGCATTTTGAGGTAAATGTGATGTAAGAAAGAAATGATGTAATGAATGTAAGAATTCGATAAATTACTAGAATGCAATGTATGTGATCTAAAATGAATCATATTACTTGTGAATGTTTCGTTTCCTTTTTCTTTCACTAATGGCTATTGCTTACCCTCGTGTAAGCCGTTTGTGTATGTTTCCGCTAGTGCTTTTCTCTATTGATGAAAATGTGCATGTGATGAGCCTTGGGCGGATAGGGAAAACTCTGTCCGTTCGGCGTCTGTTTGACGTGCTCGGGTCGGGCCAAATTGGCATCGGTCCCGGGGCGTGACACTACGGCCGCCAACTCCAAGTCGTGAGTAGGGTAATTCCTTTCATACTCCTTAGCTGGCGAGAAGCATACGCGATCACTTTCCCGTCCTGCATCAAAACACAGCCCAATCCATTAAGGGAAGTATCACTATAAATCACATATCCTGCTCCCGCAATTGGCAAGGTTAGGATCGGGGCAGTCGTCAATTTCTGCTTCAGCTCTTGAAAGCTTCTTTCACACGCATCGTTCCAGATGAACTTAACGCCTTTATGCATGAGCCTCATGAGGGGAGTAGATAACTTTGCAAATCCCTTAACAAACCGTCGGTAGTAGCCGGCCAAACCAATAAAACTCCGTATCTCGGTAACACTCGTCGGCCTCGGCCAATCCTTGATAGCTTCAATTTTTCTCAGATCCACGGCTATATCCGATCCAGAAATCAAGTGGCCCAAAAACGCAACCTCTCTAAGCCAAAACTCACACTTTTTCAATTTGGCATAGAGTTTCCTTTCCCGAAGCACTTGAAGTACTAGCCTCAAATGTTCCTCGTGATCCGCATCACTTCGGGAATGGACCAAAATGTCGTCGATGAACACCGCGACGAACCTCTCTAGATAATGCTTGAAAACACTGTTCATTAGATCCATAAAAGCTGCCGGAGCATTAGTGAGCCCAAACGGCATAATTGTAAACTCATAATGTCCATACCGTATTCTGAAAGCCGTCTTCGATACATCCTCGGGTGCAATTTTCAGCTAGTGATATCCCGACTTCAAGTCGATCTTAGAATATACACTAGACCCCTGAAGCTGATCAAATAGATCATCGATCCTCGGCAACAGATACTTGTTCTTGATCTTGACTTTATTAAGTTCACGATAGTCCACGCACAAGCAAAGTGATCCATCCTTCTTCTTGACAAATAGGACCGGTGCTCCCCAAGGTGACACACTCGGTCGCACAAAACCCTTATCTAGAAGATCTTACAACTGTGCTTTCAGCTCTCTCAATTTCGCTGGTGCCATCCTATAGGGCGCCTTTGAGATTGGAGTAGTCCCGAAAACAAGATCTACCACAAACTCAATCTCTCTATCAGGTGGCAGGCCTCGTAGCTCTGCTGGAAACACGTCTCCAAACTCCTACACTATAGGGATACCCTCGATCCTAAGGGCGTCAGCATCACCCCGCAGCATCACCCCGCAACACGACAGTAGCCAAATAGGTTACGCAGCCTCTGCTAATCAACTGTCTAGCTCGAGAGGAGCTAATCGTCATCGCAAACAGTGAACTCTGGCATCCACAGTATGCAACCTCCTCCTGCCCCGGCTCTCTAAAGGTCACCGTTCGATTCTTGTAATCGATAGTGGTGAAGTACTTGGTAAACCAATCCATACCCAAGACAACATCAAACTCTCCGAGTTTATGCAAAACTAGAAAATCTACGGGCATGATCCAATCTCCTACCTGAATCCGGCAACTAGGGCAAAACTCTCTAATGTCCAAGGAATGGTCGGGGACAACAACACGTCCCGGATGCAACAAAGAAACAAAGGGGATGCCATGCAACTCGGCAAACAACCGATCTATGAATGAATGTGATGCACCAGGATCAAATAATGCACGGACTCGAATGCCATTTAGTAAAATGATACCTGCAACCACATTCTCGGCTGCTGCCGCCTTCTCAGTCTCGGCCACGTACATGGGCCCACTTGGGGCCTGTCGTGACCCCTCCGTCTGCCACTGAACTGGTGGCCGCCTGGCCTGATGATGAGCAGAATGTGTCCCCTGGTTGGGACCCGGTGAAGCTGGTACCGATGCTGATGATGGCACTGGCACTGGACCCCTCGGGCAGTCCGACTGGAAGTGGCCCTCTTGGCCATATGAAAAGCACCTGCCCCGACTGCGTTTATACTGTCGTGAAAAATAAGGACCACCGCAGATCACGCAGCGCAGAGCCTGACGACGATCAGGTCCTTCTCGCTGAGTAGACGAGCCACGTCCTCGCGACTGGCTCCGGCTCCTGGGATGCCTCGGCATCCTCCGTGAGTGCATCTGACTCGCACCCTCAGCCGCGGGCCTCTTGCCTTTCCCCTTGTCCAAGCCCTCGCGACGCTCCTGCAACTCCACCGCGCCGCTCTCCACATTGAGCGCGCGGTTCACCACATCTCTGAAGGTCTGGAGGTTGGAGGACTGCACCAACCGGAAGATCGAAGGCCGTAATCCACGCTCGAAAATGCGGGCCTTGCCCTCGTCGTCCCGCACAACAAAGGGCATATAATGAAGAAGCCGGGAGAACTCCCTCTCGTACTCGGCCACGGTCCTGTCTCCCTGGCGCATCCCGCGCAAGTCCTGCTCCATCTTCCTCTTGACACTGTTAGGGAAGTAATGCGCCAGCAGAAGCTCCTTGAACTTCTTCCATGTGATCGCTGCAACGTCGGTGTTGGGATTTTCCTGAAGATCCAACCACCAACAATAGGCCTCGCCGTCCAAGTGGTGTGTGGCGAGCTAAACTCTATCCCTCTCTTCCACAAGGTATCACGGAAAAGCTTCTCCATATGCATGAGCCACTTATCCACAATCCAGTAGTCCGCGTTCTCCCCGTCGAAGGTCCGCGGACTACACCTCCGGAACTCACTGAGGCGCTCCATAAGTCGATCCCGCTCAGCTCCCTCAACCATCACGGGAAAAACTGCCCCCGCCAAAGGCACCTGAGCTGGTGGTGCCGCAAACTCCTCTCGAGGTGCAACAACCGGTGCTGTTCTCGAAGTACCGAGCTCTAGAGACGGTGCCCTCGGTGTCATGACCACTGCCGGCGGGGGTGGGGGTATGGGCACTTGTGCCCCCCTAGCAGCCACCTGCTGCACGAGCAACTCCTCTAGGCGCTCTATCCGCGCCTCCTGCCCGCGCGCTGCATCCGCTTGCTGCTGAGCCGCCGCCGCCTGCTGCACGACCAAGTCAGTGAGGGCCGCAAGCTGGCTCCTCAACTCACGACCTCGCCGGATCCAGAAGTAGCGGAGGTCTCGGCCTCCTCAAAGTTTGCCGCGTTGTCCGCTCCAACAGACTTAGAGCGTGTCGTCGGCATAATCACTACAGCATCATAAAAGCGCAAGTAGTAAAACCCACGCTATCGCAACCCCGCTCAACAAAATGTACCCAAATCATGCGAAAGTAAGGAAGTGTTCTCTACTACTAACTCCCGATGTTACGTTGTCGGCTGCGAACGTAACCCTCCGCGAAGTTAGAAGCTAAACACTCCAATTAAATTCTAACTATTTATAGTTATTATAATACCCAATCATGATACTTTCGCTCATTAATTAAATAAACCTCGTCTCTCACGAGCCTATTTCCTATAGTCTAACCGGCCTAAGGTTTATTAGGTCCACTAAGACTAAACCCTAGGCTCTGATACCAAATTAATCTGTCACGCCCCGGGACCCGGCATAGGCCCGCCCGGTGCATGCCCAGACCCGCCATATGCCTGCACATATAAGGCGTCTACAAGAATAGAGATATGAAAGCAAGAAGGAGTAAGACAACTAGAGATATCAGAGCAACCAGCAGCTAAAATACTAATAACAAGTAGAGAGAAAAGAAAACTAATCCACTGATAGTAAAACATAAGGAAAATACAACATCTGTCTAAAAATACAAAATGGGTGGTCTCTATACATGGTACAACTCTCAACCTCTTCAAAATAAAACCAATGAGAGGAAAACCACCTATCGATACGTCCCTCGCAAAAGAGCTAGCTCGAGGCGATGCCCTTTTCGCGATCACTAGTGTCACGCCCCGAGCCCCATCTATTTGGTCAGGTTCGGGCACGCCGACAGACCGCCGAACGTACAAAGTGTAATATACCGAAAATTCGAAAAATTAAAAAAAAATATCGAACTTTAGTCAAATTGACCAAAGTGTGAGGACAGTACACTTCGGAAAGTCCAAAGGTGTTAAAATGATTAAAAGTGCATTGTGGAAGGTTTTCGAGAGCTAAAGAATCAAATTCTGCAAAACTGCAGATTTTGAGCTCTCGGGGACCGGTCCCTGGCGGTGGTGCAATCGGAACGGGCCCACCATTTCTTATCAGTTCAGTATTAGGAACTCATCGAGGTTGGTAGACGCGACGGAGTTCAAGTTGAGGAAGACTCACTTTTCTATGAAATTCGAGAACACTAGGCATATATGAAGCGTAGCGAGCGGTATCTCCATTACCGCGGTATCGAAGTTACGTTTCTGATGCCGGCGGTTGAGGTTCAGTACTCATCCCATTAAGGAAAGTATTAGGAAGTTAACCGCTTTACGTATGCGCTAGTGAAAAGGCAGGACGTAGTTTTGTGTCGGGTTAGGTAATTTGCTTCGTAGTGATATTTAGTGTATGGGACGAGGTCGTCAGCCGTTCCATTCCTAGCCCCGTTAGCAGTTAGCGACGAAGTTGAGAACTTTCGAGGAAAGTGTTCGTAATAAGGTTTACTTGAATCAAGGAAATACGCACTCGGAGCACTCCCCTCATCTATTGAAACGTTTAGGGAGTTGTTTGGCAGCCATCATCGGCCGGTTTGGTTACTTCGAGGCTTAGAGCCAGTGTGAGCAGCCGGAGCCGGTTAGGAACTATCGAAACCCATTCCCGCTACACCAGCGACGGTCTACTGATTCAGTGCTGAACTTGGTAACAACCTACACTACGCTACTCAAGCGGCGGTCTACCGATTCAGTACTGAAATCAGTAACAACCCAAGCTACGCTACTCAAGCGGCGGTATACCAATTCAATCTCCACGTCATCCGACACTGCCGTCGATCCGACACCACGTCGGTCACGCGTCTGATAAGCGCCTACTAACTGAGCTCCAACTCAGCCTACCAATCGAACTAATCCAATTACCTTTGGATATTCGATCACTATCTTCGTTCTCGTTTCCATTATCTCTGGAATCTTCGTTCACCGTGAACTCAACACTTGGATTCTATCATCTTTGGAATCTTAACTTACTGTACTCGATTTCAATCGTTTCAACTTGTATTTTAGTTATCTAGATGATCAACTAATGTATATAAGTATAACGTATAACGCTCCGTACAATGACGATCAACGTATTAATGTAATGCTATATATATAGACATCTACAAACACCTGATTGTACTAACGTCACGGAGGAACCTGGATAGCTAGAACGAAAAGGGAATCCACCGGCATGGGTGACCCTTGGTACCTCAAGCAAGAGTGGGGTGCAACAAAACCCCACAATGTCCAAGCGTGCACTCGCCGCGCCGCCGCGCTCCGTTCCGCATCGAGGTATCTATCGCGGGATGGGTTCTCTGGTCTCTGTCGCCATGGGGCTCAGCCGTATCAGATCCCCATATCCTTTCCTTTTCTTTGTGTTACATAGTTTAAACATTATAATTAACATTATTGAATTAACGTAAACCTTCAACTTACATTACATTTTACTTAGATTACCCTTACGAACATTATTGTATCCTACACAATACAACAAACTATGGAAGGAATACATTAGAACATACTTATGACAAGAACAAAACTTGGAGAACATAACATGATTAACGCTGCGGATCCTGCATGTCCCCTCCGAAACACAGTGCGGGGCCCTGGCTATGGTTAAACCGGGCTGGGCTCGTGCAGTTTGTCTGCGGCTTGCCTGTCTCAAAAGGGATAGGCGGGTTCCGAGTAGTGTACATGTAAAAGTAGTTATCTCTTTTCATGATCGCCTTCGTATGTGTTTGCCGAATGCGTTCCCATTCGTTATCGGTAGTCACTTTCTTTCCTTTTGATTTGTAAATATTCATGATACTAAGTAAAAACTAGTATATGTAACGTAAGTAGAACAAGTAAAAGTTTAAGGAATGTAAAGTAAAGTAGTAAAGAAAGAATGTAGTGTAAATGGAGTTTTATGTGTAATGTAAGAAAAGAAATGTAGTAAATGGTAGTACATGTTTTCTACTAGCATCCCATGAAATGATGTTTTACTTTGGGTTGAAACCACCGGAGACTGATTCCGCGCTATGGAAATGGAGCCAGCGAGCGGCCGAGCGAGCCAGGGCCGAGACACCTTTATCACCCCACTCTTGATGTTGTTTCAAGGATCACCCAAGCCGGAGTTGTAGTGGCTGAAAAGGTGATCCTGATTGAGTCCGTATTATCTTTCTTATTCGACGTATATCATTGGTTAGATATGTACTACGATTATACGGACTTGTTATTTCGTTCCTCATACGAGTTGTAATTTATTTACGTCTAATACGTTTAAGAAACAAGAAAAGTAAAATGAGAAACAAGAAACAAGAAACAAGAAACGTGAAACAAGAAACGAGAAACAAGAAATTAGAGTTCCGATTGGGCCCGCATAGCGGTGTAATTGAACGAAGTGTAATTCAGGTAGTAGCGTCCTTGAGTGGGCGATCCTGGCAGGAAGCCCAAATGAGGTTGGGCACTACGTATTGAGGCCTCGCGTAGCGGGCTCCCCCTCGCTGGCGGGAGCTCGTGCCTTGAGTATCGTTCATACTAGTATAGGAATTGAGTTTCCTAAATATTCAAGTTAGAACTGAAATGTGATCGAGATCACAAGTAATGTAATGAAATACAACGTTTGAGTACGTTAGTGTAGGAAATGTATAGAAATGAAGACGATCGAGATCGTAAGAACAAGCAATGTAAGGAGCAAGAATAACGGGGTGAAATGAAATTGAAATGTGTAACAGTAAAAGTAGTAAGAAATGTAGTGAAATCAAGAAACCGAGTGTGATTATCCAGTAAAACGAGTATAGAAAAGTAGCCGAAAAGCATTGCAATTAAGCTCGTGTGGTTGCGCAGCCTTTATGGGGGTTAATCCAAAAATCTCTCAGTTAACGTGAATCTTTAAGGGTACTCGTTTTCGGGGTTAAACCACGGGATTGAGGTTATGTGTACAGTTTGAATCCCAAACTAGAGTTTCTCTTCGTTTTCATCGAAGTAATACGAGATCTCTCAAGTAGATTTGGTAAGGATCGAGTAAGGTTTGGGATCAAACCTAAAGTGGTACTCTCCACCCAACTTCGAGTGGAACTCGAGTTGGTACTAAAACTAGAGATTTCTTCATTTTCTTTTCGAAGTTTCTGAGATTTGTTAGGTAATTTTGGTAAAGATCCAAATAAGTTTCGGATAAAATCCCAAAATCATACTATCCCAAGTTTCGAATGGAATATTCGAAAGAGAAAGAAGGTGAGATCTCCTTCCTCTACTTCAACGAAGTGGAGAACTAGAAGAAGAAGTGGAAGAAAAGGAAGAAAAGGAAGGAAAGAAAGAAAGAAAAAGAAGAGGAAACAGAAGATCTCTCTCTCCCTCTCTACTCTCACAAACTCTCCCACTCTTACTCTCTTATAGAGTAAACGGGAGTATTGTATCGAGTAACCCAACGTATTAACGTCGATTTGGGGAGTTGAAAATGAAAGAATGTGACGGACCTGACCCGACAAGCGCGTCCGCCCCTGGCCAGAGAGGAAGTCCCTGGCCAAGGGCTTCCAGCAGGCTCGCGTCGGTCTCGACGACGCGCGTCACGTTGGCCAGAGAGGAATCCACTGGCCAGAGAGCCCCTGGCCAGAGAGTCCTTCCCTGGCCAAGGGCTCTCGATCAAAGAGTCCTGAATCGGCTAAAAAGCCGACAGAGTGAAGTATGCGCAAGCTCCTGGCCAGAGAGGGC
>NC_033622.1:6780663-6822706 GCF_001540865.1 Ananas comosus
CGACCTTCGGGGAACCGTCCTGAAGGAGAGACGGCTTCCCCGCCTGCTGGCGAACTGCCCAGTTCCGGCAGTTGTATTTAAAGTGAAACGTTGAGGGTTTATTTGCAATTATGCAACCCAATAGCTATGTTAATGCAGGGCTAATGAAGATTTTCTCTCATTCACCCACTCAAAACACTCTTCTTCTCTTCCCCACTCTCTCCTAGAAAGGCAAAGGAGAAAGATAAGAAAGAAAGAAAGGAAGGAAAAGAAGGAAAAGAAGGTGGAAGAAGAAATCAAGGAGGTGAAGCAACTTCATTTTCTTCCTCTCTAGTGCAAGAAAGGAAAGCCTTATAAGTGACTTTGAACCCTTATTGCTAGTAAAACCCACAAAGGGCTTTTTGGAATAAACCTAGAAATGGTTTATGGCATTGTTTAGAGTTTTTGACTTTCTTTTTGCTTTCTTTAGAGATCAAAGTCAATGGTTTACTTGAGGTGAGCGTTGGCCACCTTCTAATGGTGAAATACCAATACTAGGGTTTGGAATGAGCTAATTGGGAGAATGGTTTAGATGAACTCTTTAGAGTATATTTGGAAGCTACTTTTGCTTTCCCAATGAGACAAACCTAGAGTTTGATTGTATGTATTCGAGCATATCGGCACCAAAATTGGGGCTTTTGCTTATGGGAATTTTCTAAGTGCAATTGACCTTCTAGAAACTAATTGGAGGGATATTTCTCGACGCGTTGGGGCTGTGATTAATGTTACGAAAAGCCAACTGTAATTAAGTTATGGCCAAATAGCCTAATCTTGGCTCGTTTCTGCCGACCAGGTAAAGAACGAGGAAGTCTAAAATCCCAAGAAAATTCATCGGACACCTTTGAAAGCCTACGTAGGTGGGTGGTGCCTTCTCAAACCTCGTTGAACTTCCCTCTATGCCAATGTCATTCAATTGACATATGTTACATACTTATGTTGCATGCATTTTAGGTAAGTGATGATAAAATGTGATGTTGCATGAATTGTGATACAACTTTCATAATATGATGCAATGAGAACTATCTGATGTGAAAAACCCAATGTGTATGCATAGAGAGTAAAGTGAGCCCCCAAAGTTGAGCAAAAGAAACAGGCTGACATTACAATGACATAGATCAATGGCATTCGAAACGTAAAGTAAAGGACACTAAGTTAGTGTGAGTCTAAGAACCAATGAATGTATGTAAAGAAATGATGAAAATGACAATATGTAATTTAAAGTAAGGAAGGGCAATAAACGAGAAATGATAAGAACAAGAATGCTAAAGAAAACAAAGTTAAAGAAAAGTAAACGAACAACGATTAGCTGAGTGGCAACATAAGTGATGTAATAAACACTAGAGAGTAGTGTAAAGTCAATGATTGAACTTATAAATCCTTTTGAGTTAAGGATATCGATCATACTTGCTTATGAGTTCGTGCTCGAGGCAGGTCGCTCCTTCTGCGATGGCGGCTCCGGAGTTATGCATACGGTTGGGATAAACCAAGGAACGTCTAGCGGGCTGAGTTCCTTGCGATGATGGACTTAATGTGAAGCAAGTTAATTTGGGCGAAACCCCGGTTTAGCCTTGAGATGTAAAGAATAAAGAACAAGAGCAAGGAAAAGAACAAAGATGCAAAGAGCAACAGGACAAAGAACAAAGTGTAAAGATTAAAGAAAGAAGATATTGCATAATCTGCCATCTTATTTATTGTGGTGCATAACCCTTGGCCTTATTTGTTCAGCATATTCATCATGAAATAGATGGTTATATATTGCAGCTTATTCTTTATTATTATGCCTGAGTTATAAGCTAGTGGGGAAAGTCCGTGATGTTGAGCGAACCACTGGGAATTTGTTTAGTTCTGCACCCCGCTATTTCACGAAGCCCCGGGACGAAGCGAGCGCGCGAGCAGACCGAGGTAAAGGTATCGCGCGCCTTGTCAGAGGCCACAAAAGTTGGTTTCATTCTATGTAGTAAAGTACTACGATCATCTTTGTACATGATGGTAAATTGATGTAAGAAGAAGAAAAGAATGTAATGTGTATTTTGAGGTAAATGTGATGTAAGAAAGAAATGATGAAATGAAATGTAAGGAATTTGAAAATGAACAAGATGAATGCAATGTATATGATCAAAAATGAATCATAGTACTTATAAATGTTTAGTTTTCCTTTCTTTCACTGATGGCTATTGCTTACCCTTGCGTAAGCCGTTTGTGTATGCTTCCGCTAGTACTTTTCTCTATTGATGAAAATGTACATGTGATGAGCCTTGGGCGGATAGGGAAAACTCTGTCCGTTCGGCGTCTGTTTGACGTGCTCGGGTCGGGCCAAATTGGTATCGGTCCCGGGGCGTGACACAAAGCCTCCCCTGTACGTCCTAGGCGTCGCAATTAGTACAATACAAGAGGTTCAAAACAAGAACAGTATTCATACAAGATTACATAAGGAAGGTATCAAACAACATAACACATCCTATGTTATTACAAGCATTCCCATTAGATTCATTTTACATTACATTCAACTTCCAAATGCAATTAAGTTATTACAATTAATATTACAAATTTGATACATTGTGTTTCTTTTCCTTTCCTATACCCCTAGACTATGCCGACTCGGGGTACCGCTGTCTCTGGTCTCTTGGGTAGGGCGCTATCTATGGAGCTACGCCTTGCCTCGCGCCGCCGCGCCGCTCACGTGCGAACCTGTAACACCCCAAAACAACGTGGGGTGAGAACGAACTCCATGGTTCCCAGTGGGTACGGCCACCTAAGGGAAAAGCAAGATCGATAGGTCCAAGGAGGCACTGCAATCATGTTAGTCCACAAACATCTACAGATATATATATCGTAATGTAATTATGCAACTAGCAGTAACATGCCTCGCAATATGCAATATGAATATATGTAATCAACTAGTAGATCTATTGATTTTATGTTCAACTTTGCTAACTTTAGCTCATGTCATTCAATTCTAAGGTTTCTACTATCTTAGGTTCACAACTCAAGTGCCACTTGCTTCTAAGGTCTCTATTACCTTTGCTCTTGCTTCTATCACTAGCTTATAGGTTTCCATTAACCTAATCAAGCTAACCATCCGACTCAACCTCGAGTCAATCATCCGCGAATAGTCTGCGCACTGGCTGCACCACAGCCTAGCTGCCGTCACAGCCTACTGCACCTCTAACTTAACCATATGGCGGCGAACTCATCGCATCGAACCCAACAATGACTAAAGTCATGACTTAGCCATCTGGCGGCGAACTCATCGCATCACATCCAACAATGGTTCAAGTCGTGACTTAGTCATCTGGCAGCGACCACATCGCCCTTACCCAAAGCTATCAAGGATTGGCCGAGGCCGACGAGTGTGACCGAGATTCGGAGCTTCATTGGTTTGGCCGGCTACTACCGACGGTTTGTTGAGGGATTTGCAAAGTTATCTACTCCCCTCACGAGGCTCACGCATAAAGGAACTAAGTTCATTTGGAATAATGCTTGTGAAAGGAGCTTTCAAGAGTTGAAGCAGCGATTGACGATTGCCCCGATCCTTACCTTGCCGACTGCTGGAGCAGGGTATGTGATTTATAGTNTTGTGCTTGTACCGGTACAAGGTTGATGGTTGTATCGGTACAGCCATCGGAGCTTGTACCGGTACAGAGCCGCAGAGCCCAGCAACCCGAGCCTCGGGTTTGGATTTCGTGGACCTTGTACCGGTACAAGGGTCCGTGTACCGGTACAAGGCGGCAGATTTTGAGCAGTTCGAAACTGCAAGGGCTTTTTCGCGATTGTAGCCTCTCTATAACAGCACCCTCGCCCCTAGGGCTTTTCTTATGCTGGAACCACAGGGAAACAAGGTGAGGAGCCCATCCATTCCCTCATTTTGATTTTCCTTGGTTATATTGGAGATTTTTGAGGATTAATGCCTCATTTTGCTTCTTGTTGCATCTTGGAGGCTTTTTCCACCATTGGAGAGGACTTGGAGCTTTGTTGGAGGCTTGTTGGAGGAAAGATCTTCCACCCCATTTGATTTGGAGCCCAAGTTGAGACTTCTAGAGAGGTTAGCAACATGATTTGAGCTTTTGATCCATGTTTTGCTAAGTTTTTGAGATGAAACCCTAGATTTGATACTTAGGGCTTATTTTGGGTATTTTGAATCTAGGGCTTTTGGGGCTAAATTAGTTGGTTTAGAACCTTCCTTGGGCTTGGAGTGGAAGGGTTCTAGCTCTCTTTTAGAGCTTTGGAAGAGATTTCTTCTCTTGAGGTGAGATTTGACCCCTTTTGCTTCTAGGTTAATGTTTGATATTATAAGATGATCGTAATGCCCGTGTATCTTGTCGCTCAATACTTTTAGGGTATTTTGAGACTCGGGGACAACTTTGTTTGGCGAAACGAGGCACTACGCGACGGTTCGGTGGGTTTGACCTAGCCTATATATGAGAAATTCTCATATATGGTTATATATGTTCCGTAAATTGAAAAAGCATGCATGTTCATACTAAATGTATTTATTATGATTTTTAGAATGCTTAAAATGTATATGTTACATATGATAAAATTTTGGACCTCTATGTAGTAGAGAGTTGCTTGGGAGATCTATGGTTGCATTTAGCATTCTTTATGAGACTTGGTTCCATGTTTCTATAGTGTAAATGAGTTCGGATTCATGCATTTAAACTTAAGTTTACTTGTGACATGAAAGATGACAAAATTGCCATTTAGAAGGTGTGTGAACTAGAGAGCTAATGTCATCAAGCGGCATTGAGCTCGGGACATGTGTGAACCTAGTGGATAGGGCCATTGAGGGATGTGGAACATGCTTAAACATTAAATGTCTAAGTATCATAAAGGGGCACCAGACCTAGAGAATGTTGGAACTTCATTTGTGACTTAGAACTAGATCTTCCAAATGCTAGTGACTATACCATGTTAGAGACATGAGGGTTGGATACTTGAGACTTGGACTATGCTTGCTTGCCATTTGTGCTCATTCGCACATGCTTGTGAGGGTCGCTCCCTACAAGCCGGCACTCCAGAGTTAGCCTTCGCGACCTATGTTCGCTCGTGCGATATTGAGAAGCCTACGGGGTCGAGTGGGACAGACACATTCCAAGAGTAGGGATGTTGGGCTACCACAGGCACTTAGGCGGCATAAGCTGAACTACCTTTGGTAGGTCCTTGATTGGAAATGAAAATCGACACGGTGTTGAAAATGAATAATCGCTACTAAATAGGCTTAGTAGTTGGATTAGGTGACATGCTCATGACATAGCAATGAGGTCTATAGTACACTTGCCGGTTTCATGCATTGCATCATAGTATACTGGGTTATCTTGATAGAGCGTACTCCTTATATTTTGGCATATGGTATTGTGAGGTTTACTTCTTCATTTTGTTGAGGCATATTAGTATGCATTGGATATGTTACTTTATGATAGCGTAGATGTACACCACCATGACATCATGCTTATTGGAGACATAGTAGTATAGCATTTCATTCATGTTTTCTTTCAGCAGTTTTTGTGTTCGCTATTTATTGCATATTACTATATGTCGTTACTTACCCTTTTCTTCTGGGGCCTAGTGGTGCATTGAGCTGAGGTCAGTAATTGCCCACTGGAAACTATAAATTATAGTTCTCACGCCCTCTTTTTCTCGATGTTTTTCAGAGCCTTCCACGCAGGGTGAGGCCAGGAATCGCGGGAAGGGAGTTGCTTCGAGCTAGCTTCCTTCGAGGATGAGTTGCTAGGTGGTCTACCTCTCGATGTTTACTTTTTGGCGAGAGGTTGAGGGTTGTACCAGTGTACTAGAGACCACCATTTTTGTACTAGAGACAGATATTGTACTACTTATGGTTTTTTTTATTGTCTAGCTTTATTTCTATACTTTGGTGTAGATGATAGAACTTTACTCGCTCTGATATCATTAGTTGCTAGTTATTTCACTTCTTTTATTTGTTCTATCTCTTGTTTACTTCCGCTTTTGTTGTAGATGCCTTATATGTGTAGACATATGGCGGGTCTGGGCACGCTACCGGGAGGGCCTTCGTCGGTCCCGGGGCGTGACACCTGTGGTAGCCCGACATCCCTACTCTTGGAATGTGTCTGTCCCACTCGACCCCGTAGGCTTCTCAATATCGCACCAGCGAACATAGGTCGCGAAGGCTAACTCTGGAGTGCCGGCTTGTAGGAAGCGACCCTCACAAGCATATGCGAATGAGCACAAATGGCAAGCAAATATAGTCCAAGTCTCAAGTATCCAACCCTCATGTCTCTAACATGGTATAGTCACTAGCATCTCGAAGATCTAGGTCTAAGTCACAAATGAAGTTCCAACATTCTCTAGGTCTAGTGCCCCTTTATGACACTTAGACATTTAATGTTTAAGCATGTTCCACATCCCTCAATGGCCCTATCCACTAGGTTCACACATGTCCCGAGCTTAATGCCGCTTGATGACATTAGCTCTCTAGTTCACACACCTTCTAGTTCAACAACTCTAAATGGCAATTTGGTCATCTTTCATGTCACAAGTAAACTTAAGTTTAAATGCATGAATCCGAACTCATTTACACTATAGAAGTATGAAACCAAGTCTCATAAGGAATGCTAAATGCAACCATAGATTTCCCCAAGCAACTCTCTACTACATAGAGGTCCAAAATTTCATCATGTATAACATATGCATTTTAAGCATTCTAAAAATCATAATAAATACATTTAGTATGAATACGCATGCTTTTCCAATTTACGGAACATATATAACCATATGTGAGAATTTCTCATATTATAGGCTAGGTCAAACCCACCGAACCGTCGCGTAGTGCCTCGTTTCGCCGAACAAAGTTATACACGAGTCTCAAATCACCCTAAAAGTATTGAGCGAAGAGATACACGGGCATTACGATCATCTATAAGATCAAACATTAACAATTATAGCACAAGGGCTAAAACTCACCTAATGAGTGGGAAATCTCTCCCAAGCTCCAAAAGAGAGCTAAATCCCTTCCAATCCAATCTAGGAAAAGGTTCTAATCCAAAAGATTTAGCCCCAAAAGCCATAGAATCAAAATGCCCAAAATAAACCCTAATTCACCAATCTAGGGTTTCATCTTGAATCCATCAACAAAAATCAAATTTAGAGGGAGAGAGCAAGTAGATTACCTCTTAGAAGCTCCAATCCAAGCTCTAAGCTCTCAAAGTCCAAGGATCTCCCCTCAACAAAGCTCCAAAACAAAGCCCCAAAGGTGGAAAAGCCTCCAATCAAGCAAAAGAAGCAAAAGAGAGGTTTAATCTCTTAAAATCCTACCAAAATCCAAATAGATCAAAAGGAAATCAAAGAGGGCTCTCTTACCTCTCCTCTTGCTGGTCCCAAGCTCAGGAAAAGACCCCTAGGACGTGGGGGTACTAATAAAAAGTCCACAATCGCAAAAAGCCCCCTGCAGTTCAAACTGCATGAAATCAGCCCCCTTGTACCGGTACACGGGCTCTTGTACCGGTACAAGGTCCACGAAATCCAAACCCGAGGCTCGGGTTGCTGGGCTCTGCGGCTCTGTACCGGTACAAGCTCCGATGGCTATACCGGTACAACCATCAACCTTGGTACAAGCACAACCTTGTACCGGTACAAGCCCGCCAGAACTCAATCCGAGAGTGAGCCAAATCCCGTTTTCTCGGGTTTTGGTGCAAGGCTTTGTACCACAAATCTCGGGACACGTGCCATAGGTCGGAACACAGTCAACGACCCACTAGAAAATCTGGAAAAGATCAGAACACGGCCAATCACTCGAACCTCGCAATTTGCAAAGGTCTAGTGTGTTACAAAAGTACTCTCTTTATTTCACTTGTATATCTTGTGGATTACTTGCTCTTCTTGTTGTTGGCACTGTTTGTGCCCTCGTTGAATGTGTATGTTTAGAATTTAAAGTCCTGGGTAAATTCTTGTACACATTCCTGTCGTTGAGCCTTGGGCGGACAAGGGAGGTGCTGTCCGTTTGGCGGTCCGTCGCTGCGGCCGAATCGTGCCAAATTGGTAGTGGTTTCGAGGCGGGGCGTGACAATGTCATATGCACTACATGCAACATGATCTCAATCAAATGTAAGAATGCTAACTATATGCAAGGTTCCAAATATGAACAGTTCTCTACTACATAGAGGTCCAATGTACTTTATACATAATATGCACATATTAAGCATTCTAAAATTCTCAAATATTCTATCTAGTAAGAATATGCATGCATTTTTATTTTACGAAAAGTAAAACCCATTATAGGGATGATTTATCCCATTTTGGTGAGGCCAAACCCACCGAGAGTTCCACTCGGCCTTCGTTTGCGCCGACGAAGGTGCCCACAAGCTTCCTAGCCCCCTAAAGGTTAAAGTAGGAGCGATACACAAACGTTACGAACAACGAATAGGTTAAACATTAACCAACTCAACATAAGGCTAAAAACTCACCGAATGCGAAGGGTGCTCTTTCGATCTCCAAACGGGAGTTAGAGCCCTTCCAAACCAACCTACACGAAGGTTCTAAACCCATCAATTGGGCTCCAAAAGCCCTAGATCAAAAATTCCCAAATCAAACCCTAAATCCTCATTTCTAGGATTTCTAAACAAAAATAAAGTAAAATATGAATCTAATGAGAGAAACATGTTACCAACCTTTATAGAAGCTCCCAACTAGGCTAGAAGTCAACTAGGGTTGAATATCTCTCCTTCAACAAGCTCAACTCCAAGCCTCAAGCTTTCTCCCATGGTGGAAATAGCACCAAGTAGCAAAAAGGAGCAAAAAGAGAGGATTAAACCTCGAAAAATTCCAACAAAAATAAAGAAAATCAAAGAGGGAGAATACAGAGCTCCCTTACCTTCCTCTCCACTGGTTCCAAGCTCAAGGAACACCAGGGGGCGTGGGGTACTAATATAGTGAAGTTACAATCCCAAAAACAACCCTGCAGTTCAAGCAGTCTGCGGACTACACTGTGTACCGGTACACGTGGTTGCGTACCGGTACACACCCCACGAAAATGCGAAACCCGAGCCTCGGGTTGGCTGAGAAGCTGCCTGTGTACCGGTATACGGCCCCGCGTACCGGTACAACCATTACCCCGTACCGGTATAGCCATCAACCATGTACCGGTACACAGCCTGCTGAAGGCTACCCGAGAGCACACCAATAATCCAACTTTTTGGGTTTTGGTGCAAAGTTTTAAACCACAAATCTCAGGATACGAGCCATAGGTCGGAACACTGTCGATAACCCTCAAGAATATCTGAAAAAACTCAGATTACACATCAAACACTCGAACCTTGCAATTTGTAAAAGCCCAGTGTGTTACACACATGATATCAAGTTCATTCGAACTCTAACACATATACTTAGAGTTCATCCGACTAACTCTAATACATGCCCTTAGGGTCTGGTTAACCTTTTACTCTAGCACATATACCTGGAGTGGAAGTCAAACCATGCTCAACTAGTCCTAACACATACACTTAGGGCCTAGTCAGCCTTTTGCTCTAGCACATCTATCTAGAGTGAAATCCATATCCGATCGAGCTCTAATACATATACTTAGAGCTTATGTAAATCAAATCCGACGAAACCTAACATAATAACTCAAGGCTTAGTCAGATCCTCACTCTAGCACATATAACTAGAGTGAAAAATATATTAAACTCGGTTAATCCTGATATATACACTCAGGAATTAGCCACTCTCTACTTTCGGGTAATATCAAATCCAACCTACCTCAATACATATACTTGGGGTTTGGTCACTCTAAGACATATACTTAGAGCCAATTAGACTCTAATACATAGAGTTTAATATTGACTAGGTCTTAACACATATACTTAGGACCTAGTCAATTTCAAATTCAACTGAATCCTAATACATATACTTAGGATTCAATAAACCAAGATACGATTCATTCAATTCCATCTATAAAGGTCTCTTAATCGAAGGTGCCCCAATTTACAGGGGGTAATTAACAATAGATGCTTGCATCTATTGGAAGCCATGAATCCGTAATACCTGATACCCACATACATATAGATACTCATCTGAATCATGAATACTACCCCACGGCCTAAAATCCATCGACCGTGCGAGGTGCGTCATTCATGGTGGCAGACAAAATGGCACGCCCGGTGGGACATGACTTCTCCTTCCATCTTCGAGACCTTAAAAAAAAAAAAGAAAAAAAGAAAAAAAGAAAAGGTTGTGAAAATTATTCCTAACCTCTACATTTTTCCACAAGGAAATGGCACCAACATCAAAGAACGTTGTCGCTGCATCAACAAACTCAATAATACTGGAGGCGGGTTCGCGAGTCTGCTTGCCCACATCCGTCCTGACATTCGGAACTGCAGGTGCCTCAATCCAATTTGGCACCATTCCGGAAGATATTCGAGCTGCTGTCATGGATCAAATTCCTGCTGCTACTGGGGGCATGACCACTCCCGTCGCCCCTTCACAGGATGTATCCAATGTGGTCATTCCTCAGCTGCCATCTCGAGGAAGACGACCCAATGTGGTCATCCCCAACCCTCCTCGCCGACCAATAGGCGAACGATTTTCACTTACCAACCTGCATCCAAGAGGATGTAGTCTGAGGGAAGACTGATATTTCCAAATGGCAGAGTGCAGAAAGCATCAGTGTTCGATAGGCTGGCACTTTCTAATGATACTACAACCGCCATTCCAACAACGAGAGCGTCTTTTAAAAGGAATAACCGCCGCCAACTCCATAGAGGAAAGGTTGCTGGGGCCAAGGACAATAACGTTCAATAGCCCCAAATATCCAATTGACCGCCATGTCGTTAAACTGAACAAATATAGCCGACAAAATAAGGCTAACATGTGCAGTGAGGCCATCCTCATTAAACCATATAGTTGGAAGACACATCACTTCTCAATTAGTCTTAAAAAAAAAAGAAAAAGAAAAAAGGTGGAGGACATGTTATTTAAAAAAAATTTTAGATAATATGAGTAAAATATGAGCCACCAGCGGACTTGATTGTCCATATCGGACTTCAAGGGTAAAATTGTAAAAAGTCTAGACTGTGGTATAACTCCACAGGCAAAATTGGGATCCCCGCTGTGAGAAAACCTTTCAAGGTTCACAGGCAAAAGTTAGGGGAAGGTACATGGTGAAAACCCATTAGGGCGCCAAAATATCCAAAATGTATGTTGCCTATGATGGAATGCTAACTCACCTTAGGGTCGGTTACACGCAGCAATTTTGATTGCTTCTTGAGTCAAAATAAATAAAAAAAAAATTCATGTTCCTTATTACCCAAAATATATTTTATCTATGACGGAATGCTAACTTACCTTAGGGTTGGTTATGTGCAGCAATTTCGATTGCTTCTCGAGACAAAATAAATAAAAATAATCCAAGTTCCCTATTACCCAAAATATATTTTGCCTATGACGGAATGCTAACTCACCTTAGGGTCGGTTATACATGGCAATTTCGATTGCTTCTCGAGGCAAAATAAATAAAAAATATGTATTTCCTTGTACAAAAAAAATAGAAAAAGAAGTGGAGGACATATTGTCTAAATTTTTTAGATAATATGGGTAAAATATGAGCCACCAGCAGACTTGATTGTCCATATCGGATTTCAAGGGTAAAATTACAAAAAGTCCCGGCTGTGGTATAACTCCACAGGTAAAATTGGGATCCCCACTATTACAAAACCTTTCAAGGCTCACAGACAAAAGTTAGGAGAAGATACCTGGTGAAAACCCATTCGAGTGCCAGAATACCCAAAATGTATGTTGCCTATGACGGAATGCTAACTCACCTTAGGGTCGGTTACGCGCAGCAATTTCGATTGCTTCTCGAGGCAAAATAAAAAAAAAAATCCATATTTCCTATTACCCAAAATATATTTTACCTATGACGGAGAGCTAACTTACCTTAGGGTCGGTTATGCGTAGCAATTTCGATTGCTTCTTAAAGACAAAATAAATCCATATCCAATTGACTGCCACGTCGTTAAACTGAGCATCCCATGTCCAATCGACCGCCATGTCATTAAACTGAGCATCCCATATCCAATCGACCGCTATGTCGATAAACTGAGCAGCCCATATCCAATCGACCGCCTTGTCGTTAAACTGAGCAGCCCATCTCCAATCGACCGCCATGTCGTTTAAACTGAGCATCCCATATCCAAGCCATGTCGTTAAACTGAGGATCCCATATCCAATCAACCGCCATGTCACTAAACTGAGCACTTTTAAATTGACCGCCATGTCACTAAACTGAGCACATTCATATTGACCGCTATATCATTAAACTGAGTATTGTTATATCGACCGCCTTGTCGTTAAACTGAGCAACATATATCCAATTGACTGCCACGTCGTTAAACTGAGCAATCCATATTTAATAGACCGCCATATCACTAAACTGAGCACTTTTATATCGACCGCCATGTCACTAAACTGAGTAATTTTATATTGACCGCCACGTCGTTAAACTGAGCAATCTACATCCAATCGACCGCCATGTCATTAAACTGAGCAATTAAATGCATATGGTGCGTGGATGATCTAAAAAAAAAATAAAAAAATAAAAAAAAAAGTATGGTCAAAGTAGGGACTGAAAAAAAAAGGGGGTCAAAGTAAGGACTGGAAAAAAAAAGAGTTCCGTATAGGAAGCTTCAAAAAAAAAAAAAAAAGAGAAGTTTCGTACGGAACCTAAAAAAAAAAGTTTCGTATAGGAAGCTTCAAAAAAAAAAAGAGAGAAGTTCAGTACATGACCATAAAATAAAAATAATAATAAAATAAAAAGGAGTCCGTATAGGACCAAAAAAAAAAAAAAAGATTACCATACAGGAACTTCAAAAAAAAAAAAAAAAAAAACCGGTCAAAAAAAAAGTTCCGTACAGGAACTCAAAAAAAAAAAAAAGAAAAAGAAAAAAAAAAAAGAGAAAGAGAGAAGAGTTCGTAATGGCAGAAAAAAAAAAAAAATCTTTAACAAAGAAAAGAGGTCTTCTTCGTGACGCACAGAACTCTTATCGTCAAAAGGTGGGGGAATTTGTTTGCGTAAAATACTACTTATATAGGATGAAACAATCCTAATCAGAATAAAAAACGATTAGATTCGAGTTCATACAATCCTAATAGGTCTCGTGTTAACCATTAAATTTTTGGGCCAATAATTATAGTAAGCCCATTCATAAATGTGAGTTCGTGGGCCTCATGAAAGCCCATGCAAAAAAAAGGGGGGGGGGCGGCCTTATTCCAGCCCATTAAATATTATCATTTGGGCCCAATAAATTAAAGCGGGTCTGATCAACGACAGCCCACATCCACATCCTATAAAATATCCGTTCGAAATTCGATTTCAAATCACAACCCATTCAAAATTTAATTTCGAATTTCGAGTTCTCAACCAATTCCCAAAACATCCTCCAACAACCCATTCAAAATTCTATTTCGAATTTCGAATCCATAACCAATTCCCAAAATATCATCCAACAACCCATTCGAAATTCGATTTCGAATTTCGAATTCCAAACCAATTCCCAAAATATCATCCAACAACCCATTCGAAATTCGATTTCGAATTTCGAATTCCCAACCAATTTCCAAAACATCCTCCCACAATCCATTCAAAATTCGATTTCGCCTTTCGAATTCCCAACCAATTCCCAAAATATCCTCCAACAATCCATTCAAAATTCGATTTCGAATTTCGAATCCCTAACCAATTCCCAAAATATCCTCCAACAACCCATTCAAAATTCGATTTCGAATTTCGAATTCTCAACCAATTCCCAAAATATCCTCCAACAACTCATTCAAAATTCGATTTCGAATTTCGAATTTCCAACCAACTCCCAAAATATCCTCCAAAAAAATATTTAAAATTCGATTTCGAATTTCGAATTTCCAACCAACTCTCAAAATATCTTCCACAAATCATTCAAAATTTGATTTCGAATTTCAAATCAATCCTCAAAATACCCTCCAACCATCCAAGTTACCCATTCAAAATTCGATTTCGAATTTTGAATTTCCAATCAATCCTAAATATCTTTCAACCAACCACAACAACCTATTCAAAATTCAATTTTGAATTTCGAATCCCTGAAAATATCTCTCACCACCTCTCCCATTATAAATACGAGAATCGAGATCAATACGGAGGACGATACGATTTTATGGAGAGAAAAAAAAAAGATAGATTGCTACACACGTTCTGACGTACAAAAAAATTCTAAGAATGAGAGATCGCCGAGCCGTGGAAAGGATGAGAGATCGCCGAGCCGCGTAAAGGAGGAGAGATCGCCGAGCCGCGGAGAGGAGAGATCGCCCAGCCGCGAAGAGGAGATGAGAGATCGCCAAGCTGCGGAAAGGAGAAGAGATCGCCAAGCCGCTTCATCCAATCTGCCATCTGCTCAACAGGTAAAGAAAAAAAAAAGAAAAAAGAAAGAAAGAAAGAAAGAAAGAAAGAAAGAAAGAAAACAGAGAAAACAAAATCAAGCGTATCAAAAAATAATAATAATATATATATAAAAAAAGATCTCTTTACTTCCTCCCTTCTTTTTTTTTCTTTCTTTGGTCCTGCTAACGTAGTCATCCTTACCGTCTAGATGGCTTCGATGGGAGAGTGGAGGGGAGCAAATGGCTTCCCGTTTCTTCGGACCTCTCAATACCCCATTCGAAGTCGTTGATGATGGAATGGGTGATCTACATTGCCGCGACCACCCCAACACCGACGGTTTGATACTTCGAAAAAAGAGGAGAGGGGAATCTTTGATTCCCCGTTTCTTCGGACCCATCAACATTTCTTCGAAAATGTCAGATCAAATCCGATGGCCGAACAGATCCACGCCATCGTCATCAACTTCGTCGACATCATCTACAACACCGACGGTTTGATTCTTTCGAAAGAAGAGGGAAGGGGAATCTTTGATTCCCCGTTTCTTCGGACCCTTCAACATTTCTTCGAAAATGTCAAATCAAATCCGATGGCCGAACAGATCCACCCTACCGTCATCAACTTCGTCGACGTCATCTGCAGCATCGTAAGAAGAGAGGAGGGGAATCTTTGATTCTCCGTTTCTTCGAACCCCAAATCAAAATTAAAATGGGGATTTCTTCGGACCCCAAATTGGAACCAAAACGGGGATTTCTTCGGACCCCAAATCCAAATCGAAATCAAACGGGGATTTCTTCCGACCCCAAATCAAATCCAAATTGGAGGATCAAATGGGGATTTCTTCGGACCCCAAATCAAAGTTAAAACGGGGATTTCTTCGGACCCCAAATTGGAACCAAAATGGAAATTTCTTCGGACCCCAAATCCAAATCGAAATCAAACAGGAATTTCTTCGGACCCCAAATCAAATCCAAATTTGAGGATCAAACGGAGATTTCTTCGAACCCCAAATCAAAATTAAAACGGGGATTTCTTCGAACCCCAAATTGGAACCAAAACGGGGATTTCTTCGGACCCCAAATCCAAATCGAAATCAAACGGGAATTTCTTCGGACCCCAAATCAAATCCAAATTTGAGAATCAAACGGGGATTTCTTCGGACCCCAAATCAAAATTAAAACGGGGATTTCTTCGAACCCTAAATCAAATTGGAAAATTAAATCCAAATTGGAGAATCAAACGGGGATTTCTTCAGACCCCAAATCAAATTGGAAAATCAAATCCAAATTGGAACCAAAACGGAAATTTCTTCAGACACCAAATCAAATCCAATTGGAGAATCAAACGGGGCTTTCTTCGGACCCCAAATCAAATTGGAAAATCAAATCCAAATCCAAATCAAACGGAGATTTCTTTGGACCCCAAATCCAAATCGAGATCAAAAGGAGATTTTTTCGGACCCCAAATCAAACCAAAATCAAAAAGGGATTTCTTTAGATCCGTATCAAGTTGCAAATCAAGTTCACATAAGAACCCAAACCAAACCAAAATCCAAATAAAATCCAAACCAAACCAAATCAAATCCAAACCCAAAACGAAACCAAATCCAAATCCAGTCCACATAAAAATCCAAACCCAAAGTCCAAATAAAAAACCCAAAACCAAATACAGGCCACAAATAAACCCAAACCCAAACCCAAACCAAATACAGTCCACAAATAAACACAAACCCAAAACCCAAATCAAATCCAAACCCAAACCCAAATCAAGTGTAACACACTGGACCTTTGCAAATTGCGAGGTTCGAGTGATTGGATGTGTTCTGAGTTTTTTCAGACTTTCTGGTGGGTAGTAGACAGTGTTCCGACCTATGGTTCGAACCCCAAGGATTGAGGTCTGAAGCCTAGCACCAAAACTCGAAAAATCAGATTTTTGGTTAGCTCTCGGGTAGCCTTCATTGGGCTGTGTACCGGTATAGGGTTGATGGCTGTACCGGTACAGGGTTGATGGTTGTACCGGTACGGGGTTGTGTACCGGTACACAGGCAGCTTTCCAGCCAACCCGAGGTTCGGGTTTGGCATTTTCGTGGGATGTGTACCGGTACGTGGGCCCGTGTATCGGTACGCAGTGACAGATTTTGAATGATCAAAACTGCAGGGGTGTTTTTGCATTGTGGCTTCCCTATAATAGCACCCACGCCCCTAGGGCTGCTCTTTGAGCTTGCCACAGCAGAAAGAAGGTAAGGGGAGCTCCTTCGTGCTTCTCCTTGGTTTTGATCTTTTTTTTTAGCTTGGATTAAAGGTTTAATCTCTCTCTTTTTCCCTTTTGGTGCAATTCCACCATGATTGAAGCTTGGAGCTTGGATTTGGAGCTTTGTTGAGGGGAGATCTTTGGACTTGGAGAGTTTAGAGCTTGATTGAAGCTTCTAAGAGGTAATCTACTTGTTCTCTCTCTCTAGATTTGAGTTTTGTTGTTGGATTTGAGTTGAAACCCTACAATGGAGACTTAGGGGTTTTTTGGGGCATTTTGGATTTAGGGCTTTTGGAGCTTGATTGTTTGGATTAGAACCCTCCTTTGGGTTGGATTGGAAGGATTCTAGCCTTCTTCGGAGCTTGTGAGAGTTTTCTCCACCTTAGGTGAGATTTTAGCCCTTTTGCCTTGATGGTTAATATTTGATCTCATAGTTGATCGTAATGCCCGTGTATCTCTTCGCTCATTACTTTTAGGGTTTTGAGACTCGTGGACTACTCCGTTCGGCGAAACGAGGGACTACGTGACGGTTCGGTGGGTTTGACCTAGCCACACAATGAGAAAATCTCATTTGTGATGATTTGAGTATCGTTAAATGATAAAGCATGCATAATCATGTTAGATATATTTATTATGAATTTTAGAATGCTTAACATGCCTATGTAATGTATAGTAAATTTTTGGACCTCTATGTGGTAGAGTGTATGCATGTGAGATATAGCATTCTAGTTGAGACTTGGAACCATGATTCCTATTATGAAAATGAACATTGTTTTCATGCATTTAACCTTTATGCTCATTTGTGACATTAGGGACTTTGGAAGCCTAGAGAGGCTTGGGACTTAGACTATTTGAGAAATTGGACCAATGTCATAAAGAGGTATTGGGCCCGGGCTATAGTAAACATTGGTATTAATGTCTTAAATGGGAACATAGAACATGATTTGGGCTTGATTAGTTGTGGTGCTTAAGTGTCATAAAGAGGCACTAAGCAAGTGAGTGTTGAGATATCACATTGTGACATAGAGCTAGACCGTTGGGTTACTAGTAGCTATTGCCGTGTTTGAGACATGAGGGTTAGATACTTGAGCCTTTGACTACGCTTGCTTGCCATTTGTGCTCATTCGCACATGCTTGTGAGGGTCGCTTCCTACAAGTCGGCACTCCGGAGTTAGCCTACGCGACCTATGTTCGCGCGTGCAGTATTGAGAAGCCTACGGGGTCGAGTGGGACGGACACATTCCAAGAGCAAGAATGTTGGGCTACCACAGGCACTTAGGCGGCACAAGTTAGACTACCTTGGGTAGGTCCTTAATTGGAAATGGAAATCAACACGGTGTTGAGTGTGTTATAATCACTACTAGATAGAGAGTAGTAGTTGGATTACTTGGACTTGCTCCTAGCATAGTGTTGGGCACTTGAGTATACATATGTACATGTAGCATGCTAGGAGATGTTGCTTATTGCATTCATGTAAACATTGTTTACCATAGTAGAGCATGATCTGCATAATTTCATAAAACAAACCATGATTGTTACTCGTGGTCATGTAGGGACATATTTGTTCATTATGATATAAAGGTGCATCTTAATTGACACAATATAGTATCTTAGCATTTTAATTATGCTTTCTTAAATGCAAATTATTCATTATTATTGCTCTCTTTTTGACTTACCCTTTCTGTGGGGCTTAGTGGTGCATTGAGCTGAGGTCAGTAATTGCCCATTGGGAACTATAAATTATAGTTCTTACGCCCTCTGTTTTATGTTTTCTTTCAGAGCCTTCCACGCCGAGACAGGCTAGGGACTGTGGGAAGGGCGTTGCTTCGAGCTAGCTCTTCAGCGAGAGACGAGTTGATAAGTGGTCTACCTCTCGATGTTTTTATTTTGGAGAGGTTGAGAGCTGTACCAGTGTACTAGAGACCACCCTTTTGTGTACCATTTTGGACAGATATCGTATAACTATATGTTTCACTTTTATTGCTTTAGTATTTTTTTCCTTTTACCTTGTTGTAGATGATAGCTCTATTTGTGCTCTGATATCTCTAGATGTTATTTATCTTTGGTTTATTTTTCGCTGTTAATGTAGACGCCTTATATATGCTGACATATGGCGGGTCTGGGCATGCTACCGGGAGGGCCTCTGCCGGTCCCGGGGCGTGACATCAAGTCCACATCCAAACCTAACCCAAACCAAGTCCACATAAAGAACCCAAACCCATTCCACAAATAAAATCCAAACCAACCCAAACCAAGTCTATAAATAAACCCAAAATTCAAACCGAAACCCGAACCCAAAACCAAAATCCAAACCCAATCCAAATCAAGTCCACAATCAAAATCCAAATCCAAAACCCAAATCCAACTTCCAACTTAGGCTCATGAACCTAAACCATACCTAAGTTCGTGAACCAAATCCCAAATCCTATACCCAAGTTCATGAATCAAGTCTCACGGACCATACAACCATACACCAAGTTCATGAACCATGAACCATAAGCCAAGTTCAGAAACCTCATCCATGAACCATATCCAAGTTCATGAACCAAATCCCATACACCAAACCTCATAAACTAAACTTATAAACCATACACCAAGTTCATGAACCATGAATCATGAATCATGATCCAAGTTCATAAACCAAACCAAACCAAATCTCATGAACCAAATCCCATGAACCATATACGAAACCTCATGGACCATGAACCAAACCATACCTATGTTCATGAACCAAGTCTCATGAACCAAATTTCATGGACCATACACCAAACCTTATAAACAATAACCAAAGTTCATAAACCAAATCCCATCCCATAGACTATATACCAAGCCTCATGAACCATACACCACATCCCATCCTATGAACCATACACCACATCCTATCCTATGAGCCATACACCAAACCATACCCAAATCTCATGGACCATATCCATGAACCAAACCTCATGAGCCAATATCCAAATCTCATGAACTATATCCATGAACCAAATCTCATGAGCCAATACTCAAATCTCATGAACCATATCGCCTACCCCTAATACATAGGGCTAAGTCAATCGCCTTAGTACATATAACTAAGGCAAAATATCTCCAAAATCGACAGAGTTCTAAACTATATACTTAGAATTCAATCACATGATATCAAGTTCATTCGAATTCTAACACATATACTTAGAGTTCATCCGACTAACCCTAATACATACCCTTAGGGTCTGGTCAACCTTTTACTCTAGCACATATACCTGGAGTGGAAGTCAAACCAAGCTCAACTAGTCTTAACACATAGACTTAGGGCCTAGTCAGCCTTTTGCTCTAGCACATCTATCTAGAGTGAAATCCATACCCGATCGAGCTCTAATACATATACTTAGAGCTTATGCAAATCAAATCCGACGAAACCTAACATAATACCTCGGGGCTTAGTCAGATCCTCACTCTATATAACTAGAGTGAAAAATATATTAAACTTGGTTAATCTTGATATATACACTCAGGAATTAGCCACTCTCTACTTTTGGATAATATCAAATCCGACCTACCTCAATACATATACTTGGGGTTTGGTCACTCTAAGACATATACTTAGAGCCAATTAGACTCTAATACATAGAATTTAATATCGACTAGGTCTTAACACATATACTTAGGACCTAGTCAATTTCAAATTCAACTGAATCCTAATACATATACTTAGGATTCAATAAACCAAGATATGATTCATTCAATCCCATCTATAAAGGTCTCTTAATTGAAGGTGCCCCAATCTACAGGGGGTAATTAACAATAGATGCTTGCATCTATTGGAAGCCATAGATCCGCAATACCTGATACCCACATACATATAGATACTCATCTGAATCATGAATACTACCCCACGGCCTAAAATCCATCGACCGTGCGGGGTGCGTCATTCGTGGTGGCAGACACTGCCGTCACAGCCTACCGCACCTTTGACTTAACCATCTAGTGGCGAACTCATCGCATCGAACCCAACAACGACTCAAGTCATGACTTAGCCATCTGGTGACGAACTCATCGCATCATACCCAACAATGGTTCAAGTCGTGACTTAGTCATCTGGCAACGACCACATCGCCCTTACCCAGCAATGGTTCAAGTCAATCTAGGCGGCATCCAATAAGCTAAATGGGCGAGGAGAACCACACATACCCAATTCGAGCTTATTCTCATGGCATCCCGGGTGAGGACAACAACACATACCCGTTGAATCACTGCCAGGCGAGGAGAACCACACATACCTTCAGTTATGATTCTATTTGCCATCTCTTTTACCACAAGTTCCCACCGCTTCTTTTGCGGCCACCTCACTAGGAATTCCAGAATCCACTTCACATAACTCAAGGGTTAGCCTCAAACCCTATAGTATTGACCTATCTAGGTCCAATGTCCTTGTCACCCTTGGTCCAACTGACTCTAGGCTTAATACCTCTATCACATAACTTAGGTTTACTTTAACTCTAGGCTCAATTCTCAACCTATGTTCTCGACACTAGGTTAATGCCACACACCTAGATTTAATTAACTCTAGGTTCATTCTCAACCTATGTTCTTTAACACTAGGTTAGATGCCACTCGACCTATATTTAATAACACTAGGTTCATTGTCATTCATGTTCAACCTATGTTTAATACACTAGGTTAAGTGCCACTCGATCTATTCGACATCCTAATTGTCCACATCGAGTTCAATAGATATCCACATTTTATCTAGCATGCATTATATAATGCCAATATGCATATTCTTTCTAACATGATCTCATAGCTCCAAAATGCTCCTAGTATTTATTCTTCTACTTGTTGTAAAATATTTTTAAATTCATTTCTAAGCTAAATGGAATTTATATGAATTTTAGAGCACTTAAAATGCATGCCTTGTGTATTATGAAAATTTTCCTATATAGTAGAGCGAAATGAGTAGAATGCATGCATACGGGAGAAGTGTTTATTTTGCAAGCGGAAATTACACCTCTTATGAGGGTTATGACTTGGAATATGTACTTGGGAACATAGTTGCCATGCTCGGGCATAGAGAACAAGAGTGTCATCAGGGGGCACTTGAAACTAGTAAACTATGAAACTGCAATATAGAGATATATTGATAGGCCACTACATATCTGCTATATTCCATGTTAGAGACATGATGACATAGGGATAGGCCATTGGGATACTTGACACATTCCATGTTATTTGACATGAGGACTTGGTACTTGCGACAGATCGTTTGACTACTTGCCATTGTGCTCATTCGCAAATGCTTGTGAGGGTCGCTCCCTACAAGCCGGCACTCCGGAGATAGCCATCGCGATTCATATTCGCCGTGCGGGATTGGGCGCCGAAGTGGATTGCCGCGGGACAGGCTCATTCCTAGGGTGGGGATGATGACTACCACGGGGCCATTAGGCTCGGCACCGGCTAGACAGCTTACGGGTGGGTCTCAGGGCCGTAGACAGCCTTCGGGTGGGTCTCTTCAGATTTGACTTTGAGTATTCATTATGACATGGGGACAGATGATGACTTAGTGTACTACTTGGACATTAACTAGAATAGTAAACAACGGAACTTTACTATTTCGCATTGTGAACATTATGATAGTTGGAGACTTTTACTTCATGCATAGTTGCTTTATACTTATGCTAATTATGCTAAGAAGAGATATCATGTTGTAGTAAGTTATATTTTTATTTACCTTTCGCTTTTCTACCTTTATAGTCACTGACATCTTTTGTAACTTTGGGCCTTGTGGTGCATTCACTGAAGTCAGTAATTGCCCACTGGGAACTATTTTAATAGTTCTCACGCCCCTGTTTTATGGTTTACTTTTCAGAGCCTTCGGCACCGGCGGAGGCACGGGTCGCGGCAAGGGGATCGCTTAGCTAGCTAGCGAGGAGCGGTACTTTGCCTAGGTGGTTTACTCTTTCTTTTTTGTAGTTGAGAGAGTGAGAGGTTTTTGTATCCATGTATAGAGACCACCTATGTATCTACCTATAGCACTTGTATCCGGAATTTTCTTGTATCACTTTATGTCTTATTTAGTGGATTTACAGTTTTATCCTTATCTTTTGTTGTAGCATTTAGACATTTATTATGCTCTAATACTCCTAGATGTCTTTTACTATTACTTTTATTATTGTTGTTTTTAGACGCCTTATATGTTTTAGACGTATGGCGGGTCTGGGCACGTGTCGGGCGGGCTCTCGTTGGGTCCCGGGGCGTGACACATTCACAGTTTATTTAGGTTGTTATTAAATAATACGGGCTACGCCTTCACCTTTAAATACATACCGATTAGTTATTTCATAACCTGTAATGCAAAGGTTACTTTTCGTCGTATATGCTAAGCCTTGTTGGTAGACGCTTGTAAACCCTTACTGTCGGCAGTTATTTGCATAACTAGACTCTGTCCGTTACCTGGGCATGTAGAGCACTAACTTGTAATGCAAATACCACTTTAATAATGTTTAACTATAGTTAAAAACACATACCATATGCCCCGGGGCGTGACAGATTAATACCATCTTAATCTGTCACGCCTCGAGGCTGATTTTAAAAGCCATTACCATTTTGAAAACTCAGAGTCGCGGAAGATGCGATATTTTATGTATCGTTTCGCGTGAAATCGCACGTAGAGGGGTATTCACACGTTTTACTCACGCTGGGGAGGATTCAGTTTGAAATACTGAAGTTTGATGGGCTTTTCCGCAATTTGCACCTTATATATATATTGCTTTTTAGGGTTTTCTTGGGATCCAAAACCCTAGTTGAGCCCCCTGCTACCCTAGTCGGACCCTACCATCTTCACCTTGCTCTTCTTCCCTAACCGCACACCTCCGGCCGCCGCCGATTGAGCCCCAGCCGCCGCCGAACCACCTTCTTCTTCTTCTCCTCCATATCTCTCTTCCTCCCTCTTCTTCTCAGGTTCAGGACAGGGTCCGAGGTTGCAGTTCATCTTGCCCCTCTCCAGCACCACCACGGAGCTCCGGCGACCTCCCCCGGCCGACTGCTGCCACCCAGAGCGCCGCCGCGTCGCGCTGATGCTGCCTGGGGCAGCTAGATTGAGCCCAGGTCGGGTTCAGCTCACGGCCTCCCCGCGCGTCGCCGCCGCCTGAGCCCGCTCCGGCTGCCGTTCCAGTGCCCTCGGTATCCCTCCCCGACGGTCGCCGCCGCCCCTATGAGCCGTCGCCCCCGTCTCGACCAAGTTGCAGCCGCCCCAGACTTGTGTCGGCCGAGGCAAGCCGCGTCCCCTCTCCCCTCGCCGCCGCCACTCAGGGCCGCCTCTCTCCTCCTCCTTCGGCCCCGGGGCGTGACAGATTAAGATATATGAGATATAATAGGGCTAAACTCTTAACCCGGCTTAAGCATTTTGGTTAGTGGTAAGGCTCAAGAGGTTAAGAGAGTTAAGCGTGCTAGATGGGAGTAGTCCTAGGATGGGTGACCCCCTGGGAAGTTGGGGCGTCACATATGGTATTAGAGCCAATTACCAGCCGGAAGTGTGATATGAGTCTCGGCTGAGCCAAGGTCTGGATGACGGGCTAGCGAGACGAGTCTCACATCGCCTGGTACTTGTGAGTCTGAGCCTGACGAGGACGTTAGGGCTTAAAGGAGGGGAGATTGTGAGACCCCAGATAGTCCTATATATGAGATATAATAGGGCTAAACTCTTAACCCGGCTTAAGCATTTTAGTTAGTGGCAAGGCTCAAGAGGTTAAGAGAGTTAAGCGTGCTAGATGGGAGTAGTCCTAGGATGGGTGACCCCCTGGGAAGTTGGGGCGTCACAATATGACGGGTCTGTGCATGAGCTGGGTATACTTTCGCTGGTACCCGGGCGTGACATAAGGACTACATTGCTTACCTTAAGGTCTAATAGAAGCAGCTCCAAAACAAGAGCAAGTAGTCAGCTTCATGTGCCACCTTTCAGCCCAGGTCTGGCAAAGTTTCACAAGGAAAACTCCAAGGTGAACCCTAAAATTAGTAAAGTGGGTGCTATAATGTTGCAAGAGTCGAAGTTGAACAATTTGACAATTCACTTAAAGAGTGTTGGATATTACATAAGGACGACACTACTTACCTTAAGATCTAATAGAAGCAGCTCCAGAACAACAAGACGCAGTAGAGGAACTCAGTGAAAATCGTATTATAATCCGCTAGAAGAAATAGATGACGAAAATCGATGTAATTCTCAAAATCACTCAAAATTGGCTCATACTTCAACTGAACTCAAATTTGAACTTCATTTTCGGCTTACTAACCTGAAATTCAAGTAGGAGCAGCTCCAATTCAACTGGGGTTGATGAGCAAACCAGTAGCGATCCTTCGATTTTCAATTATAAGAAATAGGCAACTCGAGGTTCCTAAAGACAAAAGAAATCCGCATTCACTCATAACATCAATTATCTTAGTTTTACTCCAAGTAACTTCAATTTGAACTCAAATAAACTGTAATTTGAACTCCTCTACTCCCTTCTCTCAATAACAAACACCAATTTCATTGCTAGAGGTGCCGATTTTGCACAATTGGGTCCTTTTTTTTTTTTCCTCTCCTACCTCTCTCTACTGCCCCGCGATTAACCTGCGGCCAACAGCTACTAGTGTTGTTTCTACTGCTGCTGCTGCTTCTGCTGCCAGCAGCTATAGCTGCAGCTGGTGATGTAGCTGTAGCTGTCAGCACAACTTGGTGGTGGTGCTACTAGCAGAAGTAGCTACTGGTAGCTGCGTGTGCACCGACAACAATTTTGTGCCAACAACAATTTTGCGTGTGCGCGAGATTCGATTGGATCGCCAAGTAGGTCAAAATCCTCAATTCCCTTTCCCTATCTTCTCCCTCTCCCTCTCTTTGAAGCAACAGGTTGGGGAGGGATGGATAAAGGTGGATGGATTCCACTTAAAAACTTATAGGGTGTGTTTGGTTCCACGTAAAACTGGGAAAAAAAATTTTTCGTGGAAAAAAGTTTTTCGTGGAAAATTTATTTTACAGTTTTTAGTATTTGGTTTGTAGGAAAAAAAAAATAGTTTACAGTTATAGTTGTTTGTTTAAATGGTTGAAAGGAAAAGGTATAAATTATTTTTTACTATGTATTCGATATATTATTTATTTATTATTTATGAATTAAATATAAGATAAATTTATAAGCATTTAATATAATATATGTAATAATCTGCATATAATATTATATAAATATATATAATTTTTATAAATAAAAATATAAAATTAGCTTTTCTTTACTGTTGTTTGGTTGAAAGAAAAAAAATTATAAATAAAAAATTATTATATATATTTTTTCTTATTGTATATATTATTACATTATCTATATATAATAATTATTGATGTATAATAATTATCATATTACATATATTAATATTATAATTTATATTTATAAAAAAATATATCTAAAATATATTATACATTAATTAATAATGGAATATAATATATAATAGTATATATTTAATACTATAAAATAAATTATGTATTTATAAATAATGTATATATAAAATATTACACAATAATATATTTAAATAGTAAAATTATATATATATATATACTAGTGTAGTGACCCACGCGATGCAGCGAAAAAAAATATTTTAATAAAAATTTACAAATTAAATAAATAAATATGAATGTAAAGAGGTATTTGTGCAAATATGTATAATCCATATAATTGCAGAAACTATCAAAATCAAACAGTTGACAATAATAATTATAAGACACCTATCGTAATGATAAACGGCTCGTCTCGCTGTGACCTTATCTTGGATTCTTAATACTTCTGTAGCTCCATCCCCGCAGGGGCAGAGAAGAAAAAAAATATAACTATATTTGATTAGACTTAATAATATAAAAAACACATTAAAAAATATTTAAAATGGAATCACAACTCAACAAAAAATAATAAAAGAAACCGGAAAAAAAAAAGTAAGAATTATATGAGAAGAAAAATTATTACATAGATATTATAAAAAAAATGTTTGAAATATTGCAAGTGAAAGATAATAAATATTAAAGAGCACACTGAAAAGATTTTAATTGACATTTAACAAATCAAATAAACAGATTCATCCGTCCGATTCTTTTTTTGATGCAAATCAAATTTTTTTTAAAAATCAATAATGAAGTAACCCGAGCATTATATATATATATATACACACACACACACACACACATGCGCGACATCGACGCGATATTTTAATTATTGTATAATACACTATGATAATAATCCAATATTATCAGTGTCACATTAGTGTCGGCTTGTATTTAAGAGGAAAAATATAGAAACGAACAATAAAACCAACAATAAAAAGCCCCTTGAATAAGCTTCTCAGGAGAAAAAATCTCCATAATAATATTGGGAAAAATATTCTAAACATTCAAGACAAAAAAAAAATCATCTCTCTGAAACAAAAAGGAACTTTTCAAGAAGTTAGAACAAATTAAAAGAAACATAAAATGTGCCAAAAATAAAAAAAAAACCCAAAAATGCTTTCCTAAGCTCCAAGCGAACAACAAATTAAATGTGAAAAACGAATAAAGAAACTACTGCTAGAAGTAGAGCTATAAGGAATCGAACCTTCTATTCTATTGCGCTCTCAATTCAACAGGTGGAAGGTCAATAATCCTACAAAATTTTGTTGAAGTACATGCATTCAATTGTGGTTTTATTGGGAGATGAGGAGAGAACGGTTTTGAAAGATGAGGGGTTTTGGAGGTTGGGAGATGAGAGGGAATAATTTTGGTGCAATTATATGCATTCAATTGTGATTTTATTGGGAGATAAGGAGGGAACGGTTTTGAAGATGAGAGGTTTTGGAGGTTAGGAGATGAAAGAGAGCAGTTTTGAAAGAAGGCGGTAACGCCATGTCAGCAAGATATTGGGGATTCATAGATTAGTATATATATATATATATATATATATATATATATATATATATATAGAATTATGCTACTATACTATCAATAGTACCAACCCCTTGNATATATATATATATATATATATATATATATATACACACACACACACACACACATGCGCGACATCGACGCGATATTTTAATTATTGTATAATACACTATGATAATAATCCAATATTATCAGTGTCACATTAGTGTCGGCTTGTATTTAAGAGGAAAAATATAGAAACGAACAATAAAACCAACAATAAAAAGCCCCTTGAATAAGCTTCTCAGGAGAAAAAATCTCCATAATAATATTGGGAAAAATATTCTAAACATTCAAGACAAAAAAAAAATCATCTCTCTGAAACAAAAAGGAACTTTTCAAGAAGTTAGAACAAATTAAAAGAAACATAAAATGTGCCAAAAATAAAAAAAAAACCCAAAAATGCTTTCCTAAGCTCCAAGCGAACAACAAATTAAATGTGAAAAACGAATAAAGAAACTACTGCTAGAAGTAGAGCTATAAGGAATCGAACCTTCTATTTTATTGCGCTCTCAATTCAACAGGTGGAAGGTCAATAATCCTACAAAATTTTGTTGAAGTACATGCATTCAATTGTGGTTTTATTGGGAGATGAGGAGAGAACGGTTTTGAAAGATGAGGGGTTTTGGAGGTTGGAAGATGAGAGGTTTTGGAGGTTAGGAGATGAGAGGGAATAATTTTGGTGCAATTATATACATTCAATTGTGGTTTTATTGAGAGATAAGGAGGGAACGGTTTTAGAAGATGAGAGGTTTTGGAGGTTAGGAGATGAGAGGGAATAATTTTGGTGCAATTATATACATTCAATTGTGGTTTTATTGAGAGATAAGGAGGGAACGGTTTTAGAAGATGAGAGGTTTTGGAGGTTAGGAGATGAAAGAGAGCAATTTTGAAAGAAGGAGGTAATGTCATGTCAGCAAGATATTGGAGATTCATAGATATATATATATATAGATATATATAGAATTATGCTACTATACTATCAATAGTACCAACCCCTTGGTACTATTAAGTTTTTGGTCGTTGGATGAAAGGATGTGCGGTTAGGATGATAGTGGTCCCCGATTAAATTGATAGTGGTCCCCTAGGGTTGAGTGGGTGGTTGGTTTAATAGTATAATCTAACGGGTGGAAATGATCAAAGGATAGATCTAACGGTAGAAAACTCAATAGTACCAAGGGCTTGGTACTATCGATAGTATAGTAGCCGGACTCTCTCTCTCTCTCTCTCTCTCTCTCTCTCTCTCTCTCTCTCTCTCTCTCTATATATATATATATATATATATATATATATATATAAGAGGGGGAGAGAGTCCACGGGTCCACCGTGGACTCTCTCTCACACGGTCCACGAGGTGAGGATGCCTCGTGGACCGCGCATGCTCAAAATCCCTGAGCCGCGATTTTGGGAGCTTGGAGTTTTCGTTTTCCGCGGACGGCGAGCGGAAAACAAAAACACAAACTTTTCGGAGAATCTGTAAAAAGGTTTTCCAAAAGGTTTTTTTTACAGATAACCAAATATTGGAAAACAAGTTTTCAACTGAAAATTTTTTTTCGGAGCACTTTTATATGGAACCAAACAGCCCCTTAGTGGAAATCCACTGCCCGTATCACTTTCGTTATTTATTTTGGTGTAAGTGAAAAATATAATGTTACTCAAGTTACGTTAGAGCTCCACTTCACCTACTCTCGATTTTCTCCTCTAAAGTGCCGAACTTGACTTCCACCACACTCAACTTCCTCTAAAAAATTAATTAAACAGTAAAACATAAACTCTACTTCCTTTATAATGGGTTAAAATTGCCTTATTTATAATAAATTAGGATTACATTTAAATAATAATAAAAAATTTAATTATATAATAGGTTAAATTTTATAGTTGTAAATTTACTACTATATTTCGGAGATAATGGGATCTACTTACTTACATCAGAACAAACAACGGAACTCAAAAAACTAATTTTACCAGTACCAAGTTACATCCAAACAAACAAAAAAAAAATTGAATTTAACTTTCAGACTGTACGAGTTACGTCAAAATAAACAACAAAAAATTAATCACACTTCAGAAAAACTCAAACACCACTACATTTGACTTACGTTGAATCTATAGATTCGTCAGTCCAAACGCCTCCTAAGTTGCAACAAATGAAAAGAAGTCCAAAACTATACAATATTTATATTTCGGTCCTCCAAGAGTTAAAGATGTAAGATTTGAATTCGTTTTTGCATCAATTTCGCGTCTAAAGGTCTCCAACTCACTTAGGCCCCATAAGAAAAGGGTGAATAGCAACTCATATTGTAATCTTATCTACTTGGCAAGGTCCAGAACTTTACAGCTAAAAGGTTATATTTGGTTTTAACTTTAATCTTTGAATTTATTTTTTAAATTAAATTTCACCCGAAATTTGGATTAAAATCATGATCATATTTTGAATTTTATTTGTACATTTAAATTCAACATAAAATTTTTAAATTCAAATTTATAACTTTTATATTTAAATTTAAATTTTGAAATTTGAATTTGAATTTAAAATTTGAAATTTAAATTTTAATTAAATTATTTTTAGCTTAGAACTTTAATTTGAACTTTGAATTCAAATTGTTTCGACTAAAAATTGAAATTATTGGCTGAAATTTGAATTCAAAATTTAAATTTTTAAGTTGAAAATTAAATTTAATCCCTGAAACCTCCCCCTGCACTGGGCTCCTTTCCCCCGGCCCAAAACCCTAGACCCAAAAGATTAAAATACCCCATCCCTCCCTAGTCTTGGCCCAAAAAAAGGAAAAAAAAAGAAAAGAAAAAAAAAAAAAAAAAAAAAAAAAAAAAAAAAAAAACATGGCCTCTCTCATTCCACATCTCCTGCGATCTTCGATCTACCTCATCTCGCGTCGATCACCTCTCCCACCGTGACAAAGCTCTGCTAGGTCGATCTGCCTCTCCGATTGTAGATGAACTCCTCCGAGAGGAGATGATGAGTCTCCCCTCGACTCCGCCATGTTGATCTCTTCGAGAGCTCCATTTCCCACAAGACCAATCCTCTCCTCAGGTGAATACTCGTCTCAATCTCTCATTTTTATTCAACGCTTCAAGTGATCGTGATGCGTCCATTTCGTGCAATTGCTAGGGTTTTACCGATGCTTTTTGTGTTCTTATTTTTGAGCTTCTGATTTGAGCAATTCGCTTGGATAATTTGCTGTGTTGCTTCGACAAATTTTGTACATTTGTTTAGATTAGCCATTTGCCGGAAACTTAACTACTTTCAGCTCTAGCATAATTTGTTTTGAAATAGCTCGTTTGTTATATACCGACCGTCTCTAGCGCAACTGGCAAAGGGCTTGCTGATTTTTACCTAAGGTTTCAAGTTCGAATTGTAGTTGATTCTCTTTTCTTAGCTAAGTTTATTTCTATAAATGAAATAAACGAAACGGGTAGCATGCTACCTATCTCTCAAAAAAAAAAAATTCCGAAAATGTTGTACATTTTATACTTGGAATGACAAATTCGTTATTAACTTATCGAGCCACTTGTGTTAGGAGAGTATTAGATACCAATATATTCTTATTAATAAACTACTTATAATTTCTAGTTTCTAGTATTCATAAAAATGAGGATGACTTCTAACTCATAACAGTTTAATATTCCTACCTTCTGTAGGAATCTTCACTGATCCCACTATTTCACTAACGCTATTTATAACTGCACAACTAAAGTTAATGATAATGATTTGAATATTTTTAATTAAAAATATAGAGAATTTTTGAAATGTTACAAATCGTGAACCAAACAGGTCCAAAGGGTGAATCTCCATGCTTTAGTATTCGGCATTTGGTATATTGATTAAATTTATTAGCTTTGATTTGGTCAAATGGTTGAAAAGGCATGGAATTGATCGGTTTCTATTGATGATAGGAATAATTTGCAATAGTTGAAATGTGATAACGTTACAAAGCATTAACGATCAAATCATTATTAAATTAAGATGGGTTCGGGTAGTCATTCCTAAGGGCATGTGATCTTTCGATGATGCATTTGTGATATTTAAAGCTATTTTCTGTGGATTAATCTTCAGAGTGCCAAAGTCATTTAGTACTAGTGTTTAAAGCTTAATATAGTGTAGACTCTTAGGTATCGTTTGGTTCGGAGATAAGCAAAAAGTGGTTATTCTAGGGATAGGTATAAATTGAGGTATAAGCGGGGATTAGATCAATTTTGCGTTTGGATGAAAATTGAGTTATTCCTGAGAATATGAAAAATAGAGAGTTTGGTTAGATAAGATGGAATAAGAAGGATAGTGGGTAGTTATAAATAAAAAATAATAATATTACCCTCTCATTATATTTGAATTTAAATTTTTAAATTTTAAATTTATATTTTTAATTTAAAATTTTAACTTTTAAATTTCAAAATTTTAAATTAAAATTTAAATTTTAAAATTTAAAATCTCAAATTTTAAATTTTAAATTTTAAATTTTAAATTTTAAATTTTAAATTTTAAAATTTAAATTTCAAACTTTAAATTTAAGATCAAATTTAAATTTGAAAAATATAAAATATAAAATTTTAAATTTCAAAATTAAAATATCAAAATTTAATTTTAAAATTTAAAATTTAAAATTATAAACTTTTTTTGAGATTATAAATTATAAATTTTAACAATTTAAATTTTTACTTTTTAAAATTTTAAAATAAGAATAGGAATTGGAACAATTAATAAAAATAATTTATTATAATAAAATTATAAATTTGATAAAAATAAATATTTTAATAAATTTATAAATTTTTTATTATTAATAAATTTATAATTTTTTAAAAATTTCTACTTAAACTTAAATTTAATAAAAGTAATTTATTATAATATTTAAATATAATTTATTATAATATTTAAATATAAATAATATTATAAATATAGTACAATTAATAATTTTATAACAAAAAAATGTATTATAATATATAATATATTATATTTATATAATTTAGTTTTAATTCAATTCATAATTTTAATTAAGTTTGAAATTAAACATTAGAATAGCACTATTTCATCAAAATGGTGGAATAGCAAATCCCATGCTATTCCGGAATAGTCGGGAATAGTAAAGTTTGACCGGAATAAAATATCCCGGTCAAAAATTATTTTGTTTAGCGGAATAGCAGAGATAACTTCTGTTATCCTTGCTTATACCGCCAACCAAACGTTGCCTTAGATATTGTGATCTCTCACCTATTCCTTTTTTTAAGTTGTATGTTTCCTTGTCAACTCTTGTACATATTATGTGTTTTGCAAAGCCAGGAAACTTCTATCGAATTATTGATCAAAGGGGTATAATCATGGAGCTTGGAATTTAATCAGGTTTAAACGATGCATGTGGAACATATTTGATGCAACTGGTGGAGCAAAATTGTAGAAGTTTTGGTTTTGTGGATAATTGCTTTTGTTTTATGGTACCTAAAATGAAAATGGCTTTATATCGTAAGCATTCGTATTGTGAATTTGTTTCTCTCCATCAGTCTTAGAAGACTAATTAGTGACAGAAGTACTAAAGCATTCCCTGTATAGTTGTTCCTTTTGCCTTGTAGTTGCTGTTTTGTAGCTATATTTGCCTTTTTGTTGCTAATAAATTTGCATAATATTAATATGTAGTTCACATCATCACAATACAATCACCTTAGTATGAAGAAAATTTCCTATGGCGTATTGTCATTGTTGATTCATCTGTAGTATATGAATCTTTCCTTTTCTTTTTTTCCTTGAAAAGGGAAGTCTCTTGAGTATATTGCAAAGCTCAATGATTTTCAAAGGCAGCAATAAATCTATAGTCACTCTGAAATATGAAATTGCATATAAAACTGCCTTTCTTTTCACTGTGTATTGTTTTGAAACAGATTTTCTTTTAGTTCTTACCTTTTAGACTCTTATTGTGTTAGATTAACCATCTGTACCAGGATTGCTTTCAGCTCTAACTTAATTGGTTTCATGTTTTCCATCCCTCTTTTGAGTGAATTGATATTTCTAAACTTCAATGAGATTATTATTGTCATGTCGCGACGCTAAAGCCCAACCGGATGCATAAGCAGACCGCCATATGGACAGTTTTTTTTTTTGTATGTGCCTGGGGTCGGAGTACAAAGCACCTACAAATACTATAGATGGGAACCAAAACCCGAGAATGCAATTTAAATCAAAACAATTAAATGTTTACAAAACTTGTCAAGGTTTTAAAAATATAAGTTTTACGACTATAAAGAGTTTAGTTATAATTTTCTTTTCCAAAAGAGTATCCTAGAATATATTACTATATTCTAAAGGGCGTGGAGGGTTCTTTGTTTGTGGACACATGTTCATTTTGAATATTCGGTGCACCCGGTGTACCATGGATTAAGTAAAAGAGATATAGATATTGGGTTTATTGGGTTTGTTGGGTGCTCCTGTTGTAGACCATGGACCTACTATAGAACATAGGTGAATTGGATTTGTACTCTCTTAAACTTTAACACGTCGTTTCAAACTCTTTGATAGTTGTATTTTTTTTACACTTACAAATTTTTTTTGACACTTGCAATTTTTTGTTTTTGACACCTAAAAGTTATTTGCCTACATGTCATGGTTAGAAATTTTTTATCTCTTTTGGTGAATCGAGAAAAAGAAAATTTTTAATTTTTATTCACCTATATATAGTAACTTTTAAATTTTTTACAACCTTTTCTTCTTCCGATCCTCCCTCAGGTATGTTCCTCCATCAGGTATGTTGTTGTTTGAAATTCTGCTATTTTTTAATATGCATCTAGTTGATTTATTTCCTTTAGTTGATGACATTTTATAAATTGAATGATTGTAAAATAGTAAAAACTATCTTTAAAGAAAAGATGAAATATTCATTAACAAGTTATTCTTGATTTTTTTTCAAAATATTTAACTAATCTTTGATACTTTTTTTTTTTGTTTCCTTATAGCTCTTTATTATCGGTGAAGAAGCGCAACTGCTAACAAAGTAAAAAAAGAAAATTTTCATGCTACTTGATAATATAAATCTACAACATGCCTAGGTAATCCTTGGGTGGGACTTGCTAATTAAAAAAAAACTAACATTTAAGAAAATTTCCTTCAAGTATATGTAACAGTAAATCAGTAAATTATATGGAATATCAAACTATAAATTATTCTTAAATGAATTAAGCTAGAATGTTTGTACCATATGTGGAAATTGAAGTACCATTAGATGAAGATATAGCTGAGATTATAAAGACCAAGAGCAAACTAGCAATTAGTAGCATAGAAAGTGAGGAGATGCCGCTCAAATAGCTGTAAAGTATATATATACAAGTATACATAGATATGCAAATCCGCCCCGCCTCGAAATCCGCCTCCTGCCGGCGCCCCGAATCCGTCCCGCCAACTAATATTTTTTATAAAATTATAATATTATTAATATTTTGTAAATTTTTAATAATATTATATATAATTTAACAATATTAATTATAAAAATAAAAAATATCAATCACAATTCAAAATAAAATTCAAAAGTTTCAAATACATTAGAAATGAGAGTACTAAGTTATTTGTATTTTAAGCTTTTTTGTAAATACTTTATTTTTTAGAAATATTTTTTTAAAATATAAATGATTTTCGGGGCGGATTCCGGGCGGATCATGGCAGGGCGGATTCGGGGCGGGTCAAAATTTCTCCTGTTTCCTGCCCCGAATCCGTCTCGGATCGTAAAATTTACCCCATTTCCTGCCCCGAATCCGTTATTTTCTCCCATTTACTGCCCCCGTCGGGGCGGGAGCTCCACCAACCTGGATCCGTTTGCATCCCTAAGTATACAAACATCATTGCAAAGTTGATGTTGTTGACACTAACTATAAGGACGTGGTATGCTACAAATCAATGTTTGAAGATATAAATCAGTTTTTTCATGCTTTGATCCACCAAAACCCCCAATTAGAAAACTAGAAAAAGAGAAATTAAATTCAGATGTGCATCCAGTCTAGGGTAAGTTCCACAAAATCATAGCTAGAATGAAGATACTTAAATGATATATTGAGAGTTAGGATAAAAATAATTGATAGTTAGAAAAAAAAATTATATTAGTTAATTATTATTCTATTTTGTATACTTAATATAAACTATATTAATACATATTCTATTAATTAGATAATAAATTAATTTAGAAATGGAACTTCTTATTAGTAACTTCTATTGATTTTTTTCTTCTTCTTCAGTTCGGATCAAAAATAGAATAGTTTAATTAAGTTGCCAAAGGGTATACACTGAAGGCATTGATTAGCACTAACCTTATTTTTCGGTAGCTAAATTTGTTACTATTCGAGCATTACTTGCTATAATAGTAATATAAACTATATTTTACAAATATAATTAAGAACATACTTTTTGTACCTGCAGCAAAGCGCGGGTCATCACTATTATACCTCTATACTAGGTGGGGCTAGCGTGTGGTCTCACTCTGCACCATGCTCTACTTTACCCGATGTACCTGAAGAACAGGCCCACACGGGTTGCGAAACTATAAAATTTTTCGGTGGGTGCATCAAGCTAATGAGGGCAAGTTGCACCAACCGATCAACAAGATAACAATAATGATAGCGTACGCTGACAGATAGAACGAGCAAGTATAAATAATGAAAATTATATAAATAGCATCAAGATATCTATGTTTGGATGAGTATATGTTTGTGGTTAATCATGCATTAACTAGAACCAACTGTACTAACTGTACAAACTGTAAAATATCCAATCAACAGGTGGTCCCACAGAATGGTACTATAAGCCCCAATGCTGAATTGTGGCATAACAGCCGAATCGCAACCTAATGTATCGAATTGTGACTACTCTTTCCGGAGAGCTCAACCTACCACGAGGTTAATCAAACCACTGTCGTGGTGACAGGGGAGCAAAGCATCAAGTAGCACGTCATCATGCTGTATGATCAACAATGACAATAACAATAGAAAATGTCCAATACAACTATAACCAACAACAATAGCAGCCTCTCTAGCTAATGTGAGTTGTATTGCTACTTCTAGTCCATCGTGTCCTCATGAATTTGTCAAGATTTAACTAACATACTTGCTACGGTAAGTAAAGGCAACAACAAAGTGAATAAAGCTAAGCTATGTTATAGTAAGTACCAATTATGAGGTTGTTAGGCAAATACATATGTTATCATGAACCAAGATACCAATGGTAGACTACTACATGATTATCATAATGACCAATAAACCAAGAGGGGTTGAGAAGAATGAATTAGTTCACCAGGGAATCACTATAGCTTTGGTGCATTTGTGACTCTTTGATCCTTATTTGGACCTACGGAGAGTGTAACCACATCAAACACCATCTTACAACATGGTACATGACCAAAAGAACACATAAAAAACTATGATTGAAGCTTCTGGAGTTTCGTATTTCGGTAAATAGTGTTGAGGTTCCGGAACATGGCATGAGGTTCCAGAACCTTTGGCCCAATTTCGTAGAACCGAAACAATTTGCACTATTTAATTGAGCAGGTTTTGGAGCTAGATCCTAGTTTCTGGAACCAGAGCTCTCAAACTGAGCTTTGGCAGTGGCAACCTCACGAAATTCGCTAAGTAGTGATGTCGATTCTACTAGAATCAACTTCAAATCACAAGATATAATGGAAAAGCTCCGAAGTGAGGTAAAAGAAGCATGGAAAATTCAATGTCCTAGATCAATTTTTACGGTTTCAAGGTTAAAATCGATAACAACAGTTACTCTATGAAATCATCCAAGAGAACCTCAATTGATCATTTAGAAAATCTCAAAGAAGGCCAGGATTTCAACAAGACAAGCATGAATGCTCAGTCTTTGCAAGCTTACACAAGAATGGTTTTGCAGAATTCTTGGGTTTCAAGTACATTTTTCTAAATTGAACCGGAAGCATTATCAACACCCACGTAAATCTTAAAACCAAGGGAATACTCAAGAATCAGCAAGAATCACTCAATAAGATCAAGGATCAAACAATAACTCACCTAGATCTTGGAGTTTCTCCCAACAAAAAAGCCCAAGATTTAATATCCCCATGTTGAAGCTCCTTTGCTCGGTTGCCCAGTCGAGAAGCTTGAGAGGGGAGAAAATGAGGCGCTCCCCTCACTTTTCAATGCTGGGGAGAGGGGCTCGGCCGAGGACAAAAGAGTAAGGAAAAGAGCGAGAGAGAGTAGCTAGAGGCAATATTGATAAAGAGGAGACAAATTTACCAAACTGCCCCTGCTCTAGCTGCTTAGCTGGCACGTTCCGAAACCTCCAAACCATGTTTCCGAACATGGTCTGGTTTCGAAACCACCTTCAAGGTTTCTCAGAAACAGAAAGTTTTCCACTGTGCTTTCACGTTATGTTTTAAAACCTTAGTTCCGTGTTCTGGAATATGACATAGGGACTGTAATTTTTAGGTATTACATCACTCCCCCCGTTAAATAAGTTTCATCCTAGAAACTTAGACTTGTACATACTCTCTCGATAATTAAGGTGCATATACCACTCCTTGAAAGTCTGACTCGAACTCCCAAGTTGCTTCATGCTCTTCGTAATTCTTCCATTGCACCTTCATGTAGGAGATGTTTCGACTTCGCAGCTTCTTCTCCTGATGAGAGTATCTACTGCGCTACACTGGAATTGGGTTAATTACATGCATCAGATTGGGAACATACTTCTAAAGCATTGAAACATGGAAGAATTGTGCACTCACCTCAAGCTCGATGGAAGTGCAAGCTGATAGGCGATGGGACTAATCTGCTCCGAGACTCGATAATATGAGGGCTCATCTTACCGTTAAGTCCAAATCTTCCAATTCCCTTCGATAGCGCTGCCTTGTGAAAGACATGGTCGCCCACTTGAAATTCCAAATTGCGGAGCGTTGGTCGGCACAAGTTTTTTTATCAGCTTTGAGTAGTCAAGAGTTGTTGTAGTGCTATTCTGTTCTTCTCCTTGGTATACTCAACTAGCTCGGCTCGAGAATTTTTCTTTTGGCTATACCATCCCAACATATTGGCGATCGACATTTCTGCCGATATAGGGCCTCGTAAGGTGGCATCCCAATACTCGATTAAAAGCTTTATTGGAAGCCAATTCTACTAGAGGTACTTGTACCATCCATCCCTATATTCAGGTATGTAAGCTCGTAACATAACCTCGAGAATTGGGTTTATTATCTCTGTCTGGCCATCATTCTTAGGGTAGAAAGCTGAATTGAAGTTCTGTCAGGCGCCAAGTGTTGGAGAAAAATTCAAAATCCTCTATTTTTACTTATTAATCCTAATTTATTTTTATTGTTAACGTCCTTTAAAACGGACGTCCGCTCCGGGCGCGGCCGTTGCGCACGTACGCGCTTCATGCGCTGACTTCTAGTGGCGCATGAATTCTAGGGCGGTTTTGAAATTTTCTAATTAGCTTTGTGTAATTAATTAAGATTAAAATGTTGGTTGGATTCTACGGTTACATACATTCTATTCCCCTCTATATTAGTATGCTTTGCATACTGTTCATGTGGATATGTGAACACGACAGAGAGAGGAATTTTTCTTCTTTTAATTTTAATTTATTTGATCTTTTATCATCGGGTGTTGAAAGAGTCTCCATCAACCTTCTTCACGATCGTGCTCGCAGGAGAAGGAATTCCGGTCATAACTTGGGGTGCTATTTCCGGTTAATCCCGCACGTAAGGACGGGAATACGTCTTAGGGCAGTGCCTCGCACGCTTCCGGATAAGATCAAATTTTTATTGGAATATTTGCGTCATCTGTAAGTTTGATTTATTTATCGTTATCACAAAATTAGTTAGATTTTAATCACAATCATATTTTCGCTCCGGTATTTGTTCCAACACCAAGAACCTTATAAAGATTCTTCAAAATAAGTGTGCCTGTTACACACAATTGACATCGGTACTCTACAAAGTCTCACAATCTCGTCGATGTATAACTGTACCAGCTTGTTCCTCGTCTAGGTTGTATGAATAAGTTGTTGGCAGATTTCATCAATCAATCCAGCAAGCCGGTAATGAAATCTATAGAGATTTGCTCCCACTTCCAGATACGTATAGATTGGCTCTGCAAATTTTTTCGTTGTTGCTGATGCTCGACCTTTACATGTTGACACACCAAATAGTAATATACTGCACATTGTCACTCTTCATCCCAGGTCATCAATAGTGCTTCTTCAATCTCTATAAATCTTTATGCCGCCTGGATGAATAGTGTAGGGTAAGCAATGTGCCTCTATTTGAACCTTATCCTCGAGCTCATAGTTGTTGGGCGCATACAATTGATCGCGAAGCCTCAAGGAGCCATTGACTTGGACATTGAAGTCACTTGCCTTCCCATCCTACGAGTCAGCACTCTACATTCCTTGATTCCCTCCACAAAAGCAGGTTGCACCACCAAGGTTATGATGTAGGCCCTAGTGTCGAGAGTACGGGTGAAAACGGATCGGATATGGCCAGATATTTGACGAAACCATATCCGCATCCTTTTTTCTTTTCCCTGGATACTGATTTGGATATGGATATGTGTCTGCTGTTAAATTTTTATTACTATATCCGCTAAAGATGGATTCGAATACGGTCGGATATTTTTTTGGATTCGAATATAGATCAGATATGCATTAAGATATTATTCGGATAATAATAATATATATTAATATTAATATACCGATCGTCCCTAAAGCAAGTGGCAAAGGGCTTGGTGGTTGGTATCTGAAGTCCCAAGTTCGAATCCTAGATGATTCACATTTTTAGCTAAGTTTATTTTTAAATAAAATAAACTAAACGAAATGGGTAGCTTGCTACCTATCTCTCAATATATATATATATATATATATATATATATATATATATATATATATATATATATATATATATATACACACACACACACACATAACTATAATAATTTTTATGCTAGTTGTATACGGGATTTTAAGTAAAAAATATTTGCCACATGTAAATATTTTTACAAAAAATGCCTACAGTTACTTTCTTTTCGACTGTTGAGCTTTATAAAACTTACTGTCTTTAATGATGATATTAAAACTTAATTTTGAAGATATAGAATATATACCTATGGTCTTCTGAAAAAAGGTGAAAAAAAATATTTTGTTCCAAGGGAGATTGTTTCAACGTATTAAGCTGCAACATCTATTTCTTAAATTTTATTTTTCTATTATTTCAGCAATTTTAAAAATCATTTGCTGACAGTATATATTATTTGATTGCATATCGTTATTGCTCGAAATTACTAATGAAACAATTTGTGTTTTAAAAAATTGTTTGGTCCAGCCTTTTGCTGTGAAGCAAACTCGTATTAACATGGATGTAAATTTACATGATTTTAGCAATTCTATACGTATATCTCCATGAAATTGGCTGGGGGAACTCTTGTAGCCATCTGATAAATTTGATAAATAATTACTCGTCGATGTTTTCATTTTGTTCTATCATTCGTGTTTAACTTGTTAATACAATAATTTATCAAATTCTAAAGTAAACAGTAATATTACTATTGATAAGGATTCTGTTACATGCGTTATATTATCTATCAATATGTTATTTGAGTTTGTCAGGTTTACTAGAATCTTGTCAGATACCATATTGAAAGCGCCTAAAGCAGGACATGCGTCCTGCAGTCATCGGAGGGAATCGGGACTTGTGCCCGTAGCCTTCCTGCAGTGAAAACCGCAACTCTGTAATAGGAAGATTTGAAAGAATCGTTCAACAGCTGTGGTAAACAGCTTCAGCGTTGACCGACACTTCTACAACATTTACAAGAGGAGCTTTCAGTCCCAATCTCCCATCCCCTATGGGTGAGTAGTAGCTCATGTGTACGTGGATCCAGGTTGAGCTGAGCAGTCTTCAATCGGGATCCAAGGCGATAATTTTCGGCAGGATACCTTGACTCTAACCACATCCTGGAGGAAACCCTATATAAGATACTCCGCATTGGGCGGCGCTATGTGATAGTCCATAAATGCTTATGAAAAAATCCAAGCGGTACCTTGCATCCCGGGCCATTAAACGCACAAGACCCGCACGGCCCTCCAGCACCAGCGGTGACCCGGAGAAATTCTGTACGTCTGATGTGTGGCGGTTGAAGCAGGGCAAGGAACGTAGTTCAACTGACTGGTGCACTCCGATTCTCTGATGGAAATCACTACACTAAGTGGGTTAAGTCTCTTGAATAGCAACACCTCACCCATTGCATAGTATAAAACACCCAGTAAAGATTTGATTTTAATTTGATTTTAAAAATTTTTGGAGTTTGTGGGGGATTGTTGGTGAAAAACTCAAAATTAAAGTTTGAATTTAGTCTATTTGAATTTGAATTATCATGTTAATATTCATTGAATTTATTATCTTATTTATGTATTTATTTAATTTCTAGTGAGAAAGGAACTAATGGAATATTTCCGTTCC
>NC_033622.1:6822731-6828719 GCF_001540865.1 Ananas comosus
TACTCACATCGCTCTATGTACCCTTGATTATGGCAAAATGATTAGGAGGAGTAGAACAAAAGAAATCCGATTTTGGGAGAAAGGGATTTGGAGGGCATGCCCGGGAGGACAACAAATTGGACTGAGATATCCAAATATAAGAAATAATCAGTATTTCCAGGGGCTAAGTTTATTTCTAAAATGAAATAAACGAAACAGATAGCGTCTACCTATCTCTCAAAATAATAATAATAATAATAATAATAGAAGTTCAGATACTCCACATCCGTATCCATTTTTTCAGATATCCGAGAAAATTTTAACTCCTCTATAATCATATCCAACTCTGTAATCTGAATAATCGCGGAATATTTTTATTTCGGCACCCCCGATATTATCCGGAATACGTTTCTTGCGCCAAAAGGAACTCGTTCCGTTGTATAGTTCCGCTTCTTTCTCGTAAGAAAAAGAGCGTGAATTCTCTTTCCCTTTCTTCGATACTTTGATCTCCTTTTTCCTCCTCATTGAAAAATGAGATTTAGATAATTTTGTTAATCTTTATCTATTCATCTCTTATCTTTTACTATTTGAATATTCTTCTTATCTACTGGGTGTTGAGAATCTCCGTCAACCTCCTTCACGATCGTGCTCGCAGAATGAGGAATTCCGGTCATACCTTGGAGTGTTATTTCCGGTTAATCCCGCACGTAAGGACGGGAATACGCCTTAGGGCAATGCCTCGCACGCTTCCGTATAAGATCATATCTTTATTGGAATATTTGCGTTTATCTGTATGTTTGTTTGTTTTTATTTTTATCACAAAGTTAGTTAAATTTTAATTGCAATCGAATTCCTATGCGATATTTGTTTCAACTGCCGTTACCCAAAATCAACTTGCCTGCGCTGGTCTTTCAGGCAAGCGCTTGGCATCTGTAACTTGAATGCGCTGGGTCCTCCAGGCATGTGATGATGACTGTCCATTGGTTAGCGTGGATGGGCTGTTTGTTGGTGCGCTTGCTTCACCTAATGAACGAAGTGAAACAATCTACCAATTAGTGGCCGTTCGGTTTGGGTGGATGTAGTTACAAAAATAGTATAATTAAAAGTAAATGCACTTGTAAATGCTGCAATCGTAACTACACCTAGTCTATTTGGTTTTATACAGTTGTAACTGCTACAGTTATATTTTTTTCTATTTGGTAGTCTGCAGTTAAGATTTGTATTTGAAAATTCTATCAATTTTTAGATAGAAAGTAAGATTACCTCTTCTGAGCATAAGTAATCATATTTTAATTATTAATTAAGACTTTTATATCTATATATAATTTATATATTATAAAATTATGTTTGAATTTAATAAATTTTAAATATAAATATATTATAAATTTGATGAAAATAAAAATTAAGATATTATTAAACTAGCAGACTGAAAAATAAAAAGCGTATGAAAAAAATTTATTGACCCTAACCAACATTATTAAGTCCTATCAGATTTTATGAATATGTATTTTTGGAAAAAAAATAAAAAAATAAGCGCGCATATGAAAAAAATCACACTTTAATTTGTTTGTTTTTTTAATAGGTGAGCCGACTCCGGCTCAACTGCTGCAATTGGATCTTTTCGTACAGATGCAACTACAGCAGTTGGACCTAACTATACCAAACCAGACAAAAATTTAATAAATGCATGCATTTGCAACTGCAATGAGTTAGAAATGCATGCAACCAAACAGTCCCTTAAAGTCTCGCCTATAACCTAAAATTAAGGATTTAAATGCCACTCGGTATGGGATATTGGCACGATACAAATCTTGTGCCGATTGTATGGTCCAAAGCCATCTTCTTTTAGAAATTAGCAAGTATTTATATCAATAAAGCATACAATATTTAATAAAGACATAATAAATTGAAATATATTGATGTCAAAAAAATTAAATATTTCATGCTATTGCATGTAAGCACACATGTATTTTTGTAAACTGCACGTATCTGTACAATGCAGCATGCCTCATGCCCACAAGTGCTCGGATACTGTAATGTTAGAGTGTTAAATTTTGGGAAAACTTCAAAAACCCCCCCTGTGGTTTCGTAGTTTCTCACTTTGTTCCCCTGTGGTTTAAAATGTATCAATTTGCCCCCCCGTGGTTTTGTTTTTCTCTTTTTCTTATCAATTTCATTATTTTTTTCCTTAAATCAGTAATAAAGTTAAAATTAAAGGGTACTAAAGTGAATATTTGATAAATCTAGATGAATATCTGAAGTTTTTTGTATATAATTTAACGAAATATTAACNTAAAGAATATATATTTCCAGCTAAGTTTATTTCTAAATGAAATAAACGAAACAGATAGCGTGCTACCTATCTCTCAAAATAATAATAATAATAATAATAATAGAAGTTCAGATATCCACATCCGTATCCATTTTTTCAGATATCCGAGAAAATTTAACTCTCTAAATCATATCCATATCTGTATCTGAATAGATCCGGATATTTTTTATTCGGACCCGAATATTATCGAATATGAATACATATATTTTTGGATATTATTCGATCCGTTTTCACCCCTAGTCGGGAGGCACCACCTCTAGCCACAATCTATGCATCTCCTCTAGCAGATGAGGTTGACTTATAATCATCAAGGTTAGGTTAGCAGATGAGTGCTTCCGGCTCAAGGCATTGCCTGCTATGTTAGCTTTGTCTGGATCGTAGAAAATACGGATAACATAATCCTTCAAAGGCTCTAACCACATATGTGCTCCTTCCAAGTGGACTAGTACTTGAGGCTCAAGTGTGATAATTAGTAATAAATATCACGCATCCAATCCGAATAACCGATCGACTCAGGGACAGGTCAAGCGTACGTTGTGTCTAGTAGGACATCGGACAAGTGCACGTGAACCCACGAAGGCACTCAACTACAAAGTGGCTCGAACAATTCCGCATGGCTAAACCCCAACACGAGTAAATAAGTAGTTATGCAGGCTATAGTCACATATTTATTACTATATATAAAAGTAGAACCCTTAATGAATCCTATGTGAGAAGCTGACACGTGGCTTTCTATATACTTGCCACGTGTCAAACTCAAATATGGATATTTACTATATATAAAAGTAGAACCCTTAATAAATCCTATGTGAGAAGCTGACACGTGGCTTTCTATATGCTTGCCACGTGTCAAACTCAAATATGAATATTTGATTACGAATTATTTAAAATTAATGATTTAATTAATTATTTAAAATTATACGTTGTGAAATAATTGACTGGTGCGGATATTACGCGTGAGAAGGAAAATATTTGAGAAACGCGTAGATAGAAAATATGATATAAATGTGAGAGTAATATTGTAATGAAGAAAATATGAAATAATATCTTTTACTATATTATTAAAAATTATCTGTAATGAAGAAAATTTTATTTCAAAGTCACCTATAATTATATTGAGATATTTAAGAAATTCACGGATATTACGTTGCGAATGAATTGGCGGGTACAGATATTATGCATGAGAAGAAAAATATTTATCTTTATTCGGAAATAAATTACTGCTTAGTTAATTATTTGAAATTATTAGTTGAAAATTACTTGACATAAAAATATTAATAAAAAACGATAGAGACAATTTCCTAACGTGGATTTCTATATGTTTTCCACGTGTCATCGTCTCTATTCTATTTACTATAATGATTGGTGGATTAATGAAATATTTGAGAAATTCATGGATATTACGTTGTGAAATAATTGACTGGTGCGGATATTACGCGTGAGAAGGAAAATATTTGAGAAACGCGTAGATAGAAAATATGATATAAATGTGAGGGTAATATTGTAACAAAAATCTATCTATTATCTATTACTATATATAAAAGTAGAACCCTTAATGAACCCTATGTGAGAAGCTGACACGTGGCTTTCTATATGCTTGCCACGTGTCAAACTCAAATATGAATATTTGGTTACGAATTATTTGAAATTATTGGTTTAATTAATTATTTAAAATTATTGGTTGCGAAATACGCAATAATCTGTTGCGAATTATTTTTTCACGGTGGAAATAATCTGTTGCAAACTAAAATTTCGTATTGGCAGATAATTAATTATTTAAAATTATTGGTTGCGAAATAAGTAATAATCTGTTGCGAATTATTTGAAATAGTTAGTTGCGAAAAAAAGGGTCAAACTCAAATTTCGTTCACGGATATTACGTTGCGAATGAATTGGCGGGTACAGATATTACGCATGAGAAAAAAAATATTTATCTTTATTTGGAAATAAATTACTGCTTAGTTAATTATTTGAAATTATTAGTAGAAAATTACTTGACATAAAAATATTAGTAAAAAACGATAGAGACAATTTCCTAACGTGGATTTCTATATGTTTTCCACGTGTCATCGTCTCTATTCTATTTACTATAATGATAGGTGGATTAATGAAATATTTGAGAAATTCATGGATATTACGTTGTGAAATAATTGACTGGTGCGGATATTACGCGTGAGAAGGAAAATATTTGAGAAACGCGTAGATAGAAAATATGATATAAATGTGAGGGTAATATTGTAACAAAAATTAACAAATATTTTTATTTTCAATCATTAGATAAGATCTAATGGTAAAAAATTAATATCTTTTGCTATATTATTAAAAATCACCTATAATGAAGGAGATTTTATTTCAAAGTTATCTATAATTATGTTGAGATATTTTCAAAATTCACGGATATTATGTGGCAAAAAAATTGGTCGGTGCAGATATTATGCATGAGAAGAAAAATATTTATCTTTATTTGGGAATAAATTACTATTTAGTTAATTATTTAAAATGATTGGTTGAAAATTTCTGGACATAAAAATATTAGTAAAAAATGATAGAGACATTCTTGGAAAGAGAAAAAATTAAAAACTCACGCTTTTATAAAAAATTAATATCTTTTACTATATTATTAAAAATCACATATAATGAAGGAAATTTTATTTCAAAGTTATTGAGATATTTGAGAAATTTATGGATATTATGTTGCGAAAGAATTGGCGGTGCGGATATTACGCGTGAGAAGAAAAATATTTATTTTTATTTGGAAATAAATTATTACTTATTTAATTATTTGAAATGATTGGTTGAAAATTTTTTGACATAAAAATATTAGTAAAAAATGATAGAGACATGTTTTGAAAAAGGAAAAAATTTAAAACTCACATCACTCCTGTAATTTTCTTCGCTCTTAAATATTGATGCTTTAAATAGAACATATTATTTCCCTGTTATTTCTGTAATTTTTATTTCGTAATTTTTTCCTACTGTCACTCATGTGACTTTTCATTTTCATGCAACAAAATTTTTTTCTTTATATTTTTTTGAAAACCAACATCTATATATTTTTTAATCTTAAAAGTGACAATAGAAATATAATATATGTGTGCTTACTCTAATGTATGTCAAATATGAAAGTTTAGTTGATCTCATTATATGCTTAAATATTAATGTCATTTGTAATTTTTCATATCAATTTTAGTTATCATTTTATTTCGCACATCAATATGTAAATGTAAATTATTTTGCACATCAATTCATAGATAATAGAGTATGATTGAATTTTGCATTTTAGTTGAATATTTACTTTAGTCCAAATTTTTTTTTTCTCTCGCTTGTGTACTTTAATATGTATTATAATTAAGATTGATAGTATATATTTTTATTTGTTAAAAAATATAAAATTAATTAGACAATCTTTTTGTTGTCATCACATAATAATTTTTATTATTCTATATTATTATATTAGTCGTGCATCGCACGGGTGAAAATCTAGTTATATTAAATAGATCTCATAGCTAGGCCAGTCTTTGGGAGTGTGACCCCAACATGATAAAAAGCAGTTATTCAGGCTATAGTCATATTATGTTAATAAGATCTCACAAGTATATATATATAATATAATTATATATATTATTATTATATAAAGTACCAAGTCATTGGTTTGCTAAGTTTTCAGCCATTGGAAT
>NC_033622.1:6835566-6881497 GCF_001540865.1 Ananas comosus
AATATTATATATATATATATATATATAAGTACCAAGTCATTGTGCTTGTAAGTTATTTCAGCCATTGATTAAAGGATGTGGTTAGGATGATATGGGCCCCTAGGAGTTGAGTGGGTGGTTGTTGAATAGTATAATCTAACGGGTAAAATGATCAAAGGCAGAGATCTAACGTAAAAAATTTAAAAGCCCAAGTTTGGTACTTTACAAGCATATAGCCGAGCTCTCTCTCTCTCTCTCTCTCGTCTCTCTCTCTATTATATATATATATAATATATGTTCCATGTAACAAATGCAACTAACTCCTCTTCGTGCACAACTCCAACAGCACGGCTAAATTACATACATGCTCTTCTCATTGGAAATTTTGATTTGCGATTTACTACATTAAAAGTCACAACTTTGTAGAACGTCCCTTCGATCGATTCCTCTCACAAACTTTAATCACGTGCTCAATTCCATAGAAATTCGAAAATTCATAAAACTTAAGTCCACGCGATCCTCTTTGAGTCTAGTTTCACATGAGCCCTTCCACTCACGAAAATTTTAGAATTTCTCACATAAAATGTTAACCCCTTCGCATAAAGCCCCGTTTTGCACCAATTGCAAAATTGCAATTTAATCCATTAAACACAATTTCAAATCTAAAACTCACCCATAGGTGATTATGCCATAAGTTCCTCACCTCAAAACTCGTGCATTTTGACCACATGAAATGCTGCGGTTTGCACAAAAATTACCTCAACTCGACAAATTGACTTTATGAGAATGTAACGACCGGGTACAGCGGAAGCATATCGGTACGCACAGACTCGCCATTACACCTACAAATATATAAGGCGTCTACAAGAAAGCAAGTCGATAGTAAAAAACATAAAAAACATTCTATCCAGTATCAGAGCATGTATAAGTAAAAAGACTATCAACAAAAGAACAAGAGTGTCCAACTCAAAATATAAGTACAAATGAAAGTACCAAAATTATAACAATCTGGATCCAAAACTCATATACATCACAGAGGTGCACCAAAACATCTGTACAATGATAGTATCTTTATACACTGATATATCACCCATCGGCCGTAGTGTCACGTCCGCCCGAGCCGATACTAGTTTGGTCCGGTTCGGCGCGGTGAACGGCCGGACGACATGCACCTCTCTTGTCTCGCCCAAGGTCGAACACAGTCCAGATGTGTTCATCCAAGTTTCCCAGGAAACAACTTGAATAATATATAACAAGTCAAAACAATCACCACGAGAGGACATTAACAATGCTTATCAACTAAGACAAAACAATACATGATAAAGCATACAAGTGATAAAAGATGAGAATTGTACTAATATTTATTAATTCATTTAACTTATAACAATGTTTCACCTTTTATAATCTTTCAAACAGACATGATGAATATAACAATCCTCTCAAAACCTCAACCCTAAATAATCCAACTATCTCAATATACAGGATCAAACTAATGCCAATGAGGAAAGTAAACCTCTACTCAAAGTTCACTAGGCGCGCTACGCCCTTGCGGCTTGCTTCCACCAGGCGCAGTCTCGAACTCGACCTGCAACATGGTGGAGGAGAACTGACATTGAGTTCCCATGGGTATCGCCGCCGACGACCAGCGATGCCACCCACAGGTTCTAAGCAAGCCACAGATAGATATGCAAGATAGATAGATATAATACTAATAGCATTAACATAAGGCAACTATGAAGCTATGATCTATCAATGCCTCAATCCAGTCGATGCATGCATGTGACCATAGTGAGAAAGCTGGCTATTCATACTACCATGCTCCAATATATGAAATCACTCAATCTCATTACCCAATCTCTCGGTTGACACGCGAAGGTTCCTCGACAAACTCAGTCTCTAGTCTCATAGGGGAGTGGTAGCTATTTACCTACCCTGAGACGCCTGCGGACACTAACAGGTCCAATGGCACTTACACTGGCCCGCAATCTGCTATCCAAACTCCGGAGTGCAACTACCTGTGAGGAGCTACCTCCACAGGTGCAGACAGGCTAAGTGAGCTCGATCCAATCTCATAACTGGGAACACCCTAACCAACTGGAATTGGCGTCACTATAACATCCGGTGTTCATCTGCTCAATCTCATAGCGTCTCAAGTTCAATACCAACTAGGTGCCACTCGTTCTGGGTTCACTGTTTACTAGATGCCACTCGTTCTCTTGACAAGTTCTTGATACGCTAGTTTCCAATACACTAGGTTCTTATTCACCTAGACATATTCATCACATATAGGGCGAACTATCTTATAACATTCTACTCATGCATACTAGGTTTTCATTTATTATATCCACAACTCGAACTATCACTAGCATGCAAAGATATGTACAATCACATTTAACACCCTATAATGCTATATCACAATATGTAACTGATCGACATTAGTACTCAGACATAGAAAGCAGTTCGACTGCTTCGGGATGGCACTCCCCCACCTCGTGGCGATGCCGTGAGTCTTCAAATGCGATTCGCCGATGTTTCAACGCCTCGTTGGCCATCTAAGCGAGAACGAAGCTCCGAAGGTCTTCTTTGGCGATAACTTCGCACCTACCTGACGGATCGACGAACCGTCTTCGCCGACGCGTTCAGAGACCTAGCAATTAGGTTTGCGACCCATTAAATTAGATCAAAACCCTAGATTTGCCAAAATCCCAAATCGAAGCCCTAGGTCTCAATAATGGAGAAATCCATGGTGCGAGCTTCAGTTTCGAGCTCGAACCTTCTCCTTAGCTTCAATAGGTTCCACTCGAACCATTTCTAAGCTCTAAAACCCCCAAACCCTAGAAACACCATTAAAGGGTTGAAAGCTTATCTCTCTTCAAGACTTCAAGCTTGAGGGAGAGAGAAGAAGACAATCTTCTTCTTCTTTTTAGTCTTTTCCTTCCTTTTTCTCTTCTTCTCCTTCTTCTTCTTCCACTCCTTCTTCTCCTTCTTTTCTTTCCTAGAGAGAGAGAGGGAAAGAGTGTGAAAGGGAGAGAGAGCAAATGAGAGGGAGAGAGGGTCCCCTAGCCTCTCTTATAAGCCATTATGCAAATAAACCCCTCAACTTTACATCCATTACACAGCCACTCACTAGGCCATTTTCGCAGTGAGAGACCGATCCCAGCTCAGGGAGACCGGTCCCCGAAGGCCTCCCATCTGGGCCGAGGGGTTTTCGCGTTCGGGAACCGGTCCCTGCTCGAGAGACCGGTCCTCGGGAGACTGGTCCTTGTTCGAGAGACCGGTTCTCGAGAGCTGGATTCTCGGGACTTAGCCAAATTTCGGCTTGTCTCGCGGGGTTAACGTTCGGGAACCGGTCCCTGCCTGCCCGGGACCGGTCTCATCAGAGACCCCCACAGTCTAGCCCGATGGAACCGGTCCCTCCCTGCCAGGGACTGATCCCCGAGAGCATTTCTGCTCCAGTGCAGCTTTTGCACTGGCGCTCTCGTGGACCTTTTTTTAGTGCACTTTATGCATTATAATCAACTTCAGACTTTTCGAAGCTTACACACTCAACAATCAGTCGATTCCCAACGAAGTCTAATCCCCGGATTTCGAGAATTCACTTCCCTTACATTCTCCACACCTTAAAAGAGTTTCGTCCTCGAAACGAACTCGTCGATACTAAGTTCATTCAGAACTTAAACTTTAAATTCATACCTCAGCTCAATCATCAAATAAGTGAGGATGATTCGCTTTCATCTCCTCCTCGAGCTCTCAGGTGGCTTCATGATCGCTATGATTGCTCCACCAGACTTGAATATAAGGAATTTCGCGACTTCTTAACTTACGCACCTCTCGAGCTAGGATCTCCACCGGAAACTCCTCGTAGCTCATATCTTCTTTCAATTCTGGCGGCTCGTAGACCAAGACGTGCTCAGGATCATGTACATACTTGCGGAGATTGGAGACGTGGAATACATTGTGCACACCCGCAAGCTTGGATGGTAATGCAAGTCGGTAGGCCACCGTCCCAATCCGCTCTAAGATCTCGTAGGGGCCAATATAACGAGGACTCAAACTTCCCTCGTATCCCAAACCTTTTTACACCTCTCATTGGCGAAACTTTCAAGAATACGCGGTCACCTACCGCGAACTCCAGATCTCTACGACGCCTATCTGAATAGCTTTTCTATCGAGATTGCGCCGTGAGTAACCTCTTGCGAGCAAGGTGGACTTTCTTCTCCGCCTCTCGCAATATGTCGGGACCGAATTCTACTCGCTCGCCTACATCACTCCAATGAATGGGAGATCGGCACTTCCGCCCATAAAGAGCCTCGAACGGTGCCATCCCCACACTCGCGTGATAGCTGTTGTTGTAGGCGAACTCGGCCATCGGCAGGTGCTTACACCAATTCCCCTTGTAATTAATGGCACACGCCCGCAACATATCCACCAGGGTCTGAATGGTTCTCTCTGTCTGCCCATCAGTCTGAGGATGAAAGGCGGTACTGAACTCGAGTCGCGTGCCAAGGGCTTCTTGTAGGCTTCTCCAAAAGTGTGAAGTGAACTTGGAGTCTCGATCTGATACAATCGACTTCGGCACCCCATGTAGCCTCACCACCTCGTCGAGGTATACCTGTGCGAGCTTCTCACCTGCCCAAGTGTTGTGGATCGGCAGAAAGTGCGCCGATTTCGTCAAACGATCCACAATCACCCAAATCGCGTCGTGGCCACCCGTCGAACGAGGTAAGCCGACGACAAAATCCATCGATATGTCCTCCCATTTCCAGACGGGAATAGATAAACTCTGAAGCTTCCCCGCTGGAAATCGACGCCTCTGCCTTCACCTGTTGGCACACCAAACACTTCGCTACGAAGCGCCCAATATCAGTCTTCATTCCCGGCCGCCAGTATAGTGTCTTCAACTCGTGAAACATCTTGGTGCCGCCCGGGTGATCTACATAAGGAGACCAATGCGCTTCCTGCAAAATCAGCTTGCGAAGCTCCTCGTCATTTGGCACACACCACCGGTTTCAAAATCGTAGTGCACCACTACTATCTACGCTGAAATCTCCGCCACGGCCACTTTCAACATTGTGCCGCACCTTCAGGAGATTCGGGTCCGCCGACTGCAAATCCTTGATCCTCTCCAATAAGGTCGGTTGGACCACCAACGTCATCAACCTAGCCGGAATTTTCGGAGCCACCACCTCGAGATCCATCTTCCCCATTTGCAACTGTAGGGGCGTCTGGCTTGTAACCCACAAAGCGAGGTTCTCCGCCGACTTCCGACTAAGTGCATCAGCGACCATGTTCGCTTTTCCGGGGTGGTAAAGGATATCAACATCGTAGTCCTTAGGCAATTCCAACCACCGCCGTTGCCGCATGTTCAGCTCCTTCTGGGTAAACAAGTATTTCAAACTCTTATGGTCGGTGTAGATCTCGCAATGAGTACCATACAGATAGTGTCTCCAAAGCTTCAAAGCAAAGATCACCGCCGCCAATTCCAAATCATGTATGGGGTAGTTCTTCTCGTAGCTTTTCAACTGACGGGATGCATAAGCAATCACCCTCCCGCCTTGCATCAGCACACACCCCAGACCTAGATAGGATGCGTCGCTATACACTACGAAATCCTCACCCTGCACCGGTAAGGCGAGTACCGGAGTTGAAGTTAATCTTTCCTTCAGCTCCTTGAAACTCCGGTCACAATCGTCGCTCCAAACAAATCTAGTGCCCTTCTGCGTCAGACGGGTGAGTGGAGTTACGATCTTCGAGAAACCCTCCACAAACCGTCGGTAATAACCCGCTAGGCCCACAAAACTTCGGACCTCAGCAACATTCGTCGGGCGCGGCGAATTCTCAATGGCCTCTACTTTCCTCGGGTCTACAGAAACACCGCCCTCGGAAATAACATGCCCGAGAAAAGCAACTTTCCGGAGCCAGAAGTCACACTTTTTCAGCTTTGCGTACAACTTCTTCTCCCGAAGGATTTGAAGTACAGTGCGCAAATGCTCCGCATGCTCCTCCTCGTTGTGCGAATAGACCAAGATGTCGTCTATAAAGACTACGACAAATCGGTCTAAGCACTCCCTAAACACTCGGTTCATTAAGCTCATGAACGCAGTCGGGGCATTCGTAAGCCCAAACGGCATCACAGTGAACTCGTAGTGTCCATACCGCGTACGCAAGGCGGTCTTCGGAACATCCTCCGGCTTAATCTTTAATTGATGGTAGCCGGATTGAAGGTCAATCTTTGAGTACACTCGCGACCCCTGTAACTGATCAAACAGGTCGTCAATGCGGGGTAACGGGTACTTGTTCTTCACGGTGACCTTATTCAACTCGCGGTAATTCACGCGGAGTCGAAAAGATCCATCCTTCTTGCGCACAAACAATATTGGGCTCCCCACAGAGACACGCTCGGCCTAATGAACTGCTTGTCGAGAAGATCCTGCAACTGATCCCTCAACTCTCTTAGCTCAGCCGGCGCCATGCGATACGGGGCCTTTGATATCGGCGCTGTCCCGGAAAGCAAGTCGATCATGAACTCAATTTCCCGGTCTGGCGGCATCCCCGGTAACTCTGTCGGAAACACGTCTGGGAATTCTCGCACAACCTCCAACTCTTCTAGAGCCGGCACCACTCGGTCGACTTCCATAACGGTCGCCAAGTAAGCCGTACAACCGCTATTAACCAGCTTCCTCGCTCTCGTCGCTGACACCGTCGCGGCGAAGCACAAACTTTTGCAAGCTCGATACGTAAACTCCTCGTGTCCCGGATCCCGAAATGTGATCACTCTAGTCTTACAGTCGATAGACACATAATACTTCGAGAGCTAGTCCATGTCCAATATGACATCAAACTCCTTTAACCTCTTTAGCACCAACAGGTCGACCAGCATAATCCAGTTACCTACTTGTACTGGGCACGCCAAACACCGCTTCCTAACGAGGAACGCTTGTCCGGGTCCCTCTACACGCCAAACACTCTCCCCGAGACTAATCTCAATGTCATGCACTTGTGCAAATGATCGGTTAATAAACGAATGAGAGGCGCCAGTATCGAAAAGAGCTCTTGCTCGAACACCATTAACCAACACCATACCTGCCACTACATTGCGCTCCTCGGCTTCAGGGGGCTCCTCCACTTGTACCTGAGCGGCATACATCTTTCCGCTCGGAGCCGATCGTGCGGGTTCAGGTTGACGTGGTGCCGCCGCACGTCCAGCCGACGCCGCAGCAGGTGGCATAGCATAACGAGCCGGAATAGCCGGGGCCGATGCAACGGATGGAGCAGGTAAAGCCCCTCCTTGAGGGCAGTCGCGTGCGATATGCCCTGCTTGGCCGCACCTAAAGCATTTTCCTCGGCGCTGCTCACACATGCATGGTCGGTGGTCACCGCCGCAAAAGATACACCGCTGTGCTCCACGGCCCTTCGGTTGTGATCGTGGATACTTCGGGGGCCTCCTAGAACTCGATTGTCCCCCCGAACCACCGCCCGGTCGCTTCTTTCCTTTATCCTTCTCGAACGCCTCACGGTCCTCACGCTCGCAGGCGTTCCCGTGCTCGACCCATAAGGCACGGTCCAAAGCTTCCGCGAAAGTATGAAACTTGACGACATGTACCGTCCGAAACACGCCGGGTCGGAGTCCTCTCACGAAGCAATCTGCTCGATCCTGCTCCGTCGTCGCCACGTCCGAGACGCAATTCAAAAGATGTGTGAACTCCTGCTCATACTCCCGAACCGTGCGGTTGCCTTGCTTAAGCTTCCTAAAGTCTTCCCGCATCTTTCTTTTGTCGCTGTCGGAAAAGTACTCCGCGAACATCAATCTTCGGAACTCCTCCCAATCGATCGGGGGAAGATCCGGAGATCGATCCTGCTTTACTCTCTTCCACCACACCCTGGCCCGCTTATTAAAGCAATGAGCGACCAAATTAATCTTGTCCCGCTCCTCTGTATAGATGTCCTCGAACAGGGTCTCCATCGAGGCCAACCATGTCTCCACCGTCCAAGGGTCTATCACTTCTCCGTCGAACGTGGGCGGGTGAAACTTCGTAAACCGTGTGAGAGCCGTGTAGCCACGCTTTCGTTCCGCCTCCTCAGCTACTGTCCTGGGTGTAGGAGACCTCGACGCCGCAGGAGGAATATCCACTGGTGGGGGTTGCGCCGCCACCGGAATCGGCGCATCGCCCACACCCTCGGCCGCATTGAGGGCCGAACCGAAGGCGCAGGCGGCTCATAGCCTTGGCCAACTGCCGCAGCCGCCGCTTGACGCTCCATAAGCTCCTGGAGCCGATCGAACCGCCCTGCTAACGCAGCAACTTGTGCCCGCAATTCTTGCACCTCACTGGGCCCAGCTGGCTCTGGCGCCGCTGGGGGCACAGCTGTCTCGGGCACCCCTGGGGGTGGTGCCGGAGCAGTCTTACGCACGTAGCGTCTCTTCGGTGCCATTAGCCCCTGAAACGCAAACAATCGGTTAATTACTTAACCCAACAACGTCTTCGCAATTACAAAACGATACAACTCAACTACATCAATCCGACGGAAGGTTATAAGTGCACCCGTTCTTGACTCTCGGCATTGCGTTGTCGGCCGCCAACACAACCACCTTAAGCCAAGGACTAGTGTCACCTAACTCATCTCTAGAAACCACTAGAGTGTCAACACTGACTTCGACCCAATCAATCGACTTCCGTCGCGTCATAGGTTCACGTCGCACTCGCGCACCTATAATCCTTAGGGTTTCCATCCTAGAGTCTCCTAGGTTAGTCCTAGACTCTCTCTTTTGCTTGCTCACAACTCTCGCTCTGATACCACAACTGTCACGTCCCGCCCCGAGGCCGATACCAGTTTGGTCCGGTTCGGGCGCGGCGAACGGACCGCCGAACGGACAGCATCTCTTCTGTCCGCCCAAGGCTCGAACAACCAGATTGTGTACAACAAGTTTCCAGGAAACAACTTGAATACATACACAATCAAACATCAACCACGAGAGCACAAACAGTGCTTATCAACTAAGAGCAAGCAACACATGTAAAGCATACAAGTGATAAAAGAGAGATGTACTTAACTATTAATTCATTTAACTTTATACAATTGTTTCATCCTTTATAATCTTCCAAAACTGTACAATGAATATACAATCCTCTCAAAATCTCACCCTATACATCCAACTACTCTCAAAATAGTACAGGGTACAACTAATGCATAAAAGGGAAGTAAACCTCTATTAATGTCACTAGGGCGCTACGCCCTTGCCGCGATCCTCACCAGGGGCGCTCGAACTCGGACCTGCAACATGGTGGAGTGAGAACTACGAATAGTTCCCAGTGGGTTCGGCCGCCGACTCCGCCGATCTCCCCACTAGGTCTAAGCAGGCACAGATAGATATGCAGATAGATAGATATGTAATACTGAAAACATTAACAGTAATGAGCAACTATGAACTATGATCTATCAATGCCTCAATCCAGTACGATGCATACTTGTGACTTATAGTGAGAAGGCTGGCTATCATACTACCATGCTCAATAAGGAAATCACTCAATCCATTACCCAATCTCTCGGCGAACACAAGGTTCGCTCACAGTCTCACATCTCTAAGTCTCATAGGGGAGGTGGCTAGCTATTCACCTACCCCGAGACCGCCTGCGGACACTACACTGGTCCAAGGGCACTACACTGGCCCCCTCGCGTGCCAAACTCCGGAGTGCACTACCTGTGAGGAGCTACCTCCACAGGTGCAGACAGGCTAAGTGAGCTCGATCCAATCTCATAACTGGGAACACCCTAACCAACTGGAATTGGCGTCACTATAACATCCGGTGTTCATCTGCTCAATCTCATAGCGTCTCAAGTTCAATACCAACTAGGTGCCACTCGTTCTGGGTTCACTATTTACTAGATGCCACTCGTTCTCTTGACAAGTTCTTGATACGCTAGTTTCCAATACACTAGGTTCTTATTCACCTAGACATATTCATCACATATAAGGCAAACTATCTTATAACATTCTACTCATGCATACTAGGTTTTCATTTATTATATCCACAACTCGAACTATCACTAGCATGCAAAGATATGTACAATCACATTTAACACCCTATAATGCTATATCACAATATGTAACTGATCGACATTAGTACTCAGACATAGAAAGCAGTTCGACTGCTTCGGGATGGCACTCCCCCACCTCGTGGCGATGCCGTGAGTCTTCAAATGCGATGTGCCGATGTTTCGACGCCTCATTGGCCTTCTAAGTGAGAACGAAGCTCCGAAGGTCTTCTTTGGCGATAACTTCGCACCTACTCGACGAATCGACGAACCGTCTTCGCCGACGCGTTCAGAGACCTAGTAATTAGGTTTGCGACCCATTAAATTAGATCAAAACCCTAGATTTGCCAAAATCCCAAATCGAAGCCCTAGGTCTCAATAATGGAGAAATCCATGGTGCGAGCTTCAGTTTCGAGCTCGAACCTTCTCCCTAGCTTTAATAGGTTCCACTCGAACCATTTCTAAGCTCTAAAACCCCAAAACCGTAGAAACACCATTAAAGGATTTAAAGCTTACCTCTCTTCAAGACTTCAAGCTTGAGGGAGAGAGAAGAAGACAATCTTCTTCTTCTTTTTAGTCTTTTCCTTCCTCTTTCTCTTCTTCTCCTTCTTCTTCTTCCACTCCTTCTTCTTCTCCTTCTTTTCTTTCCTAGAGAGAGAGAGGGAAAGAGTGCGAATGGGAGAGAGAGCAAATGAGAGGGAGAGAGGGTCCCCTAGCCTCTCTTATAAGCCATTATGCAAATAAACCCCTCAACTTTACATCCATTACACAGCCTGTCACTGGGCCATTTTCGCAGTGAGGGACCGGTCCCAGCTCAGGGAGACCGGTCCCCGAAGGCCTCCCATCTGGGTCGAGGGGTTTTCGCGTTCGGGAACCGGTCCCTGCTCGAGAGACCGGTCCTCGGAAGACCGGTCTTTGTTCGAGAGACCGGTTCTCGAGAGCTGGATTCTCGGGACTTAGCCAAATTTCGGCTTGTCTCGTAGGTTTAACGTTCGGGAACCGGTCCCTGCCTGCCCGGGACCGGTCTCATCAGAGACCCCCGCAGTCTAGCCCGATGGAACCGGTCCCTCCCTGCCAGGGACCGGTCCCCGAGAGCATTTCTGCTCCAGTGCAGCTTTTGCACTGGCGCTCTCGTGGACCTTTCTTTAGTGCACTTTATGCATTATAATCAACTTCGGACTTTCCGAAGCTTACACACTCGACAATCAGTCGATTCCCAACAAAGTCTAATCCCCGGATTTCGAGAATTCACTTTCCTTACACGTAGCCCGAGTAACAAGGTGATTGACTAGCAAACTCCTAGCAATGTCTAGCTAGACGCGACTCCCTTGCCACGATCCCTAGCCTTTCATGTACATTGCTCTGTAAAAATAACCATAAAAAGGGCGTGAGAACTATTAACAATAGTTCCCAGTGGGTAAGCCGTCAGCCTCGGCGAATTACACCACTAGGCTCATGATGTACTAAATGAAAGTAAAAGCGATAATTGCATGATATATATATGTAATGCTAACAGGTAATAGGCATGTAATCAACATGTAATCATGATTTCTGCAGTAATGAATCAACTGAATAATAGAAGCATAGCAACTACTATAAACATGAACATGAACATGGATGTGTAAGTAAATACTGTACCCTATAACTGATGAGCATTCATTACAGTCCTTTGTCATTTAGTCCTTTCATTTAATTCATAAGGACCTACTCAAGGTAGTCCAGCTTGCGCCGCGCCTAATGGCCCCGTGGTAGTATACACTCCCCACGGCAATCCATTTCGGCACCCAATTCCGCACGGGCAAGCAACTGTCGCGTTGGCCAACTCCGGAGTGCCGGCTTGTAGGGAGCTACCCTCACAAGCGTGTGCGAATGAGCACGATGGCAAGTAAGCAAAGTCCATAGCCCAGTGTATCTTAAATCATCGTGTCATAGTACACTATGTTGTTCCTCTCGATCTATTGATCGGAATTCTCAATATGATAAACAATGAAACTTGCTAGTATCCACTAGATTAGTAAATACATAAAAGTAATGCCAATTTACATATTGCATTAGAAACTTCCCACTATTAATATACTATCAATAGGGTAAGAGAATGTCATTGTTCTCTACTCTGTGAAAGCATAATAAACTTATCACTTGGTTATTCAACTGAACTAAACAGGAATACTTTAATGCATGAATACTTTATGCATGACTACCCTCTACTTCATAGAGGTTTCATTTCAATTGTATCAAACATTGAGGCAAGACTATTCCGAGTCCTTTATCATTCATATAAACACAATAGTGCACAACCAAACCAATTCTATAGTAACATATAGAACATAGGGGACCTTCACTTGCTCTGGTTAGGTCAAACCCATCTATTACTAGGCTCAAATCAGTCCACAAGAGTCCCGAAATTCAGCTCAATCAAGCCTCAGCCCTGCTGAAAATAATGCATCAAAACCGTATTAAACATACATCCGAAATGTCCAATTTCGGTACACTTGCACTTAATACGAAGTAATAACTTAAATCTCTATTTTGGGCCAGCTTAATACCTCAAGTTAAGTCTCTAATTTCTCTCCAATGTCAACTGAAGGTGATCCCAAGGTTGGTAGCACTCTCGTTGTGAACAAACACTAAATGGCATCAAAATGCACGTATACTAGTTAATATAGCCGAATTCTTGCGAAATCAGTTTTAGAACTGCAATTCCTGCTTACTCCTAGTTGGAACACCTTCCAAACTAGTTCCCAAGGTCGCCAATTTAGTTCAACTTGGTTCAAAAACCTGCTGCGAGGAGAACAATCCAAACTGTACTAAGTTACTCAATTAAACTTCGTATAATTCCGAAATAGCTTGTAAACAACTAATTATCTTTGTCTAGCTTTGAAGCAGTTTATCCCTAGTCAAAAGTGGATAATTCACAGCTAATTAGTTCATCTCTGGCTGCTGAAATCCTCCAGCAACTTAGCTAGGAGTAACAAAACTGAATCGACGCAAAATCCAATACTAAACTTCCAATTAGAGAAGGTTTACACGATATACCTTTCAAAAGCCGCGACTCAGCTTTTCCTGGTGATATGGTCTCAAAAAAGTTAATAAAAATCCTCCTCCCCACGTCTCAAAAGCTTCCCTTGAGTCTCCAAATCAGCGAGCGTCGGTGGGAGGGCGAAATCGACTCGAATCGGCGGCTTTTCTCTAGAGAGAGAAAAACCCTAGAGAGAGAAAGAGGGAGAAGGTGAGGGAACCTGTCTCTGAGCTCTAGCACACTCCAGAAGCTCCAAGAGTCGTGCTGGGATCAAATAGATAGATGAAATATAAAATTACCAAAATAGCCTTGCTGCTACGTTTCTGCAATTGTGTACCGGTACACAATGATGGCTGTACCGGTACACCAAGTAGAAAAATACTGATTTCGCCAGATCAATGTATTTTCTTACTTTTAGCCATCCAATCACTCTCTAACTTGTCCAAAAACTTGTCTAAGTCTTTTAGAATATGTAGGATAGATTTATATATCATTTCTCATACTCGAACTTCGCAATTTGCAAAAGTTCAGTGTATTACATTCACCCCTCCTTAAGGAGTTTCGCCCGCGAAACTTTAATCAATTACCTTAAGATTCTGTCAAGAAAAGATGGGTAGTGCTCTTACATTGCACTCTCTAGTTCCCAAGTGGCTTCACGTTCATCGTGATTGCTCCAAAATATCTTCACGTAGGGTATTTTCACGATTTCGAAGCCGTTTCACCTCTCGAGCTAGTATCCTCACCGGATGCTCCTCAAAGCTCAAATCTTCTTGTAAATCCACTAGAGTACTTTCCAATATGTGGGTCGGATAAAAAACATATCTCCGAAGTGTTGACACATGAAATACATTATGCACTCCCGATAGGTTCGGCGGCAAAGCAAGCCGATACGCTCCGGGGCCTATCCGCTCAAACACCTTGTAGGGTCTAATAAACCGAGGACTCAAACTTCCCTCGAATGCAAAATCTCTTAATTCCTTTTGTCGGTGAAACCTTTAGGAATACATGATCGCCAACGTGAAATTCCAATTCTCGCCGACGTTTATCCGCATAGCTTTTTTGTCGACTTTGAGCGGTCAATAGACGTTCTCATGCAAGTCGAACTTTAGCTTCAGCCTCCTGCAACACATCTGGATCCAGAATTAATCTCTCACCCACTTACCATAAAGGGCTTCAAACGGTGCCATTTGAATACTGGCTTCATAACTATTGTTATAAGCAAATTAAGCCATCGGTAGGAACTGTGGCCAACTGCCCTGGTAATCAATCACGTAGGCCCGCAACATATCCTTAAGGGTCTGGATGGTATGCTCGGACTGCCCGTCACTCTGGGGGTGGAAAGCAGTACTGAAATCGAATCGGGTACCTAGAGCCTTCTGTAAATTTCTCCAGAAATGCGAAACGAATCGGTTGTCTCGATCTGAAACAATAGAGGCAGGTACTCTATGTAATCGCACAATTTCATCAAGGTACACTTGTGCGAGTCTCTCCCCTGACCAAACTGTATGAATCGAAATAAAGTGGGCAGATTTGGTCAATCTATCCACAATTACCCAAATGGCATCGTGACCTGACTGTGAGCGAGGTAATCCAACAATAAAATCCATAGTGATCCTCTCCCACTTCCACACTGGTATGGGTAAGCTTTGTAATTTTCCTGCAGGAAGTCGATGTTCAGCTTTAACCTGCTGACAGGTTAAGCATTTAGCCACAAAATCTGCAACTTCCTTTTTCATTTCAGGCCACTAGTAAGTTAACTTCAAATCTTTATACAATTTCGTACTTCCAGGGTGTAGGGTATATGGTGCCAGATGTGCTTCTTTTAAAATCTCCTCTTTAATATCAGAGTCGGCTGGAATATAAAGTCTATCACCGAATTTTAACAATCCTTGATCATCCACTCGAAAATCACCAACATGATCCACCGTGATCTTTGCTCGAATCTTTTGCAAGAATTCATCTTGAGCTTGCTTTTCTTTAATTTTATCGATCATGGTAGGTTGCACCACCAATGACATAAGTCGCCAAGGCGTATCAGGAGCCACAACTTTCAAATTCAACTGCTCAATTTGTTTTACCAACAGTGGTTGCAAAGTTATCGACATCGCCAAATTTTTCGTCGATTTTCGACTTAAAGCATCTGCTACAATATTAGCTTTCCTTAAATGATAAAGGATGGTCAAATCATAATCCTTGAGTAATTCTAACTATCTACGTTGTCTCAAGTTTAATTCCTTCTACGTAAACAGATACTTTAAACTTTTATGATCTCTATGTAGACTTCGCAACGCTCGCCGTAGAGGTAGTGACGCCAAAGCTTTAGAGCAAAAACTACAGCAGTCAGCTCTAGATTATTTGTAGGGTAGTTCTTTTCATAATTACATAATCCACTCCAGTAACAGGTAATGCTAGAATCGGAGCAGTGGTTAACCGTTCTTTCAGCTCCTGAAAGCTTCTTTCGCAGGCTTCATTCCACAGGAATCCCCGTCTCTGAAATTACATGTCCCAGAAATGCTACTTCTCGAAGTCAAAATTCGCATTTCTTTAACTTTGCAAACAGTTTCTTTTCTCGAAGTACTTGTAACACCATTCTTAAATGGTTTTCATGCTCCTCATCACTTCGAGAATATATTAAGATATTGTCGATAAACACGACCACAAACCTATCCAAATAGGGCTTAAAGACACGGTTCATTAAATCCATAAAGGCTGCTGGGGCATTTGTCAGTTCAAAAGGCATAACTGTAAATTCATAATGCTCATACCATGTCCTAAAAGCGGTCTTGAAAACATCTTCAGGCTTGATCTTAAGCTGATGATAACCTGACTGCAAATCAATTTTAGAATATACTTTCGATCCTTACAGCTGATCGAATAAGTCATCGATTCTGAATAATGGATATTTATTCTTGATTGTGACTTTGTTGATTTCTCGATAATCCACACACAATCGAAGGGATCCATATTTCTTTTTGACAAACAAAACCGAGGCTCCCCAAGGAGATACACTCGATCGAATGAAACCTTTATCCAAGAAATTTTGCAATTGTGCCTTCAGCTCTTTCAACTCAGTGGGTGTCATTCTATAGGGTGCTTTCGAGATAGGGGTAGTAGTCCCAGGGACAAGGTCTATCACAAATTCAACTTCTCTATCAGGTGGCATATCTGGCAACTCAGCTGGAAACACATCTCCGAATTCTCGCACAACCGGGATATTATCAATCTTGACGGCTTCTCCGTCGCTTACAAAAATACTAGCCAAATAGGCTACACAACCCCTCCGAATCAACTGTCGTTCTTGCGAAGAGCTAATAGTTATTGCGAACAATGAACTCTAGCACCCCTTATAAACAAACTCTTGCTGACCGATCCTACATGTTCTAAAAAGGGTTAGACAAGTTTTGGACAAGTTTGAGAGTGATTGGATTGTCGAAGACAAGAAATTGCATTGCTCCTGTGAAATTTGGCCATTTTTGCATTGTGTACCGGTACAGGCATTATGCTGTACCGGTACAGCAAGCAGCAGAGGCAGCAGCTGCGTGGCAAGCATGCCATTTTGGTCTTTTAGCATCCCATGCTTATCTACTTGACCCAGCACGACCCCAGGAGCTCTGTAGAAGTTGCTGGAGCTCAGAGCAAGTTTCTTCCCCTTCTCCCTCTTTCTCTCTCTAGGGTTTTTCTCTCTCTACGCGAAAGTCGCCGTTTTGCGCCGATTTCGCGTCTCGATCAACGGTTGCTGGTTGGGTGGACTTGGGGTCGGCTTTTAATAGGTAAGTGAAGTGTTTTTAGCAAGGTTTTCATGTCTACTGCTGGGGGGCTGCTGAATGAAAGCTGTAGAGAGATTTATAGCTCAATTACTCTCAAGTTTGTAGTTTAGTATTCATTTTTGACGCATTTCAGTTTTATTGCTTCCAGCTGAGTTGAGAAGGACTCCAGCAGCTTGAAAGGAGTTATTTAGCTATGATTTATCTACCTTGGACCAGGGTTAAGCTGCTGCAAAGCTAGACAAAGGTAATTAGTCAACTGTGACATAAGTTCAGGACTATGTGAAGTTATTTGAGTAAGTGACGCAGTTTCGATTGAATTCTTCACCGCAGGTTTTCGAGTCTCTTTGAGCTGAACCTGTGCTCTTGGAAGCTGGTTTGGGAGGATATTTTAAGCAAGGGTAAGTAGAAATTCCTGTTAGAAAACTGAATTTATAAGATTCTAGCCATATTACCTAGTAAGGGAGTGTTTTGACGCTGTTTCGTGTTTTTTCGTAGCAGGATTGCGATCAACCCTTGGCTCATTTTCTGCTGATCAGTGAGGGCTTTTGGGGGCTTAACTTGAGTTATTGAGCTGAACCAAAACAGGGATTTACATTGCAAGATAGTACAATTGAGTATTTCGTCGAAATTGGACTTTTAGTAATCGTGGTAACGTGATTCTTATGTTTCATGTTCAGCAGGATCGTGGCCTAGTTGAGCTAACTCTTGGAATTCATTTGAGCTGATTTGAGTTTAGTAATAGGTGGGTTTGACCTAACCAGAGCAAGTGAAGCTCCTCTATGTGCTATATGATACTATAGAAATAGCATATGAATGCATTTTGCGTAACTTGGGAATCGGCATAGATTCAGGACATTATCACCATTATAGTTGCTATATGTATGTGTAGTGAACTGAAATCTCTCTTAAGTAGAGAAATTCATGCATAGAAGTAAACATGTTTATGTTTGACTTAGTTGAATGAATCATGGACAATCTAGTATGTTTCTAAAGTAGAAAACGATGACATGTTTTGTGTCTATAATCGTAGTGCCATGATGGTGGAAAGCTTCTAATGCTATGTATAAATTAGCATTACTCTTACATGATTACTATTCTAGTGGATACTAGCTATGCTCAATATCTGTTATATTGAAATTCCGATCAAAGGATCGAGAATGAGAACATTGCAAGATAAAACGTGATGATTGAGATGTATTGGATTATGGACTTTGCTTGCTTGCCATCGTGCTCATTGGCACACGCTTGTGAGGGTAGCTCCCTACAAGCCGGCACTCCGGAATTGGCCTACGCGACATTTGCTCGCCCGTGCGGGATTGAGTGCCGAAGTGGATTGCCGTGGGGAGTGTTTACTACCACGGGGCCATTAGGCGCAGCGCAAGCTGGACTACCTTGAGTAGGTCCTTATGAATGAAATAAAAATACTAAATGACAAAGAACAGTAATGAATGCTCATCAGTTATAGTGTACAGTATTTACTTACATATCCATGTTTATGTTCATGTTTAGAGTAGTTGCTATGCTTCTATTATTTAGTTGATTCATTACTGCAGAAATCATGGTTACATGCTGATTACATGCCTATTGCCTGTTAGCATTGCATATAGATATCATACAATTATTACTTTTACTTTCATTTAATACATCATGAGCCTAGTAGTGTAATTCGTCGAGGCTGGCGGCTTACCCACTGGGAACTATTATTAATAGTTCTCACGCCCTTTTTATTGTTGTTTTTACAGAGCCATCTACAGAAGAGGTTGGGGATCGTGGCAAGGGAGTCGCGTCTAGCTAGACATTGCTAGGAGCATGCTAGTCGATCATCTTACTACTCGGGCTACGGCCGAGGGTGATGTCCCTATATATAGAGAGAGACCACCATTGTATCTACTTTTGTTTACCCCGTGATGTATATGTACTATTAAACCAGATATTATAGTTGTGACACTCTCTCCTTTAGTTGAGATTTTGGGCTGTGTACTCTCTGTTCTATTGTTGATAGTTGTATTGATGTCTACTATGCTCTGATATCAGGATAGAATCCTTTTATGTTTTACTCTTATCGACTTGTTTGTTGTAGACGCCTTATATACTGCAGGTATATGGCGGGTCTGTGCACGTACCGGATATGCTTCCGCTGGTACCCAAGCGTGACAGATTATAGTGATATCAGAGCCTAGGGTTGAGTCTTAGTAGACCTAGCAAACCTTAGGCTGGTTGGACTATAAGAATAGGCTCGTGAGAGACGAGGTCTAGTTGAGTTTGCTGTTAGCGAAAGTATTTTGATTGGGTAATTTATAAACTCCGAATGGTAGGAGTTTGATCGGAATGTGCAATTACTAACTTTGTAGAGGGCCACGTTGGCGGCCGACAACGTGATTTCGGAAGTTAGTACGCGTTATATTTCATTACTTTCGCTTGACTAGTTGGCTTATACCTGAAGTAATGGTTTAATAGTATAGGTTTTATTAATCTATATTTGTTTTGTACTGCAGCTCAAGATGCCTTTGACTCGTTCGCAAGCCGCCGGGGCAGCTGAGGTGGCGGATGCGGAGGAAGTGGGGACCTCCGTTACTTCTGGATCTAGCGGGATCCATGAGTTACAGGATCAGCTCGCGAAGCTGACGGATTTGGTTGCTCAGCAGGCTGCGGCAGCGCGACAGCAGATGGATGCCGCGCGTCGGCATGAGGACAGGATGAAGAGATTAGAGGATTTACTATTGCGGCAGACGACCGACAGGGAGATTCCTGATCCTATACCTACAGTACCAGACAGGGATGCGACAGTGAGAGCACAGTCACCAGTCCCAGAGACACCCCCAGTAGCTCCGAGGGTAGAGTCTCGACAGGAGACAGTTGTACCACCCGTGCATGTGGCTGCGGCAGGGACAGTGTTACCTGAGATGGTGGGGGTTGAGGAGCGAGAGCGGATGATGGAAAGGTTGAATGAGTTTCGTCATTGCAACCCTCGTGTCTTTGACGGGAAAAAAACTGATCATTGGGTAGTCGAGAAATGGCTGATGCACATGGAGAAACTGTTCTATGATACTTTTGTTGAGGAGCGATACAGAGTTTGGTTTGCGACGCACCACCTTGATGGCGAGCTTACAGATGGTGGGTAGATATCCGTGAGGACCCCCGTGTTGATTTATCAGCGATCACTTGGACGAGATTCAAGAAATTATTATTGACAACCTATTTCCCGCAGAGTGTAAAGAGGCAAATGGAAAGGGATTTGAGAAACTTGAGGCAGGGAGACAGGACAGTAGCAGAGTACGAGCGAGAGTTCTCCCGATTGCTGCATTGTGTTCCATTTGTGGTCAGAGATGATGAGGACAAGGCTCGGATTTTCGAGATTGGTTTGCAGCCTGCGATTTTCAGATTGGTCCAGGCGTCAAACCTTCCACTTACAGGGAAGTAGTGAACCGGGCTTTGATTGTGGAGAAGGGGGCGAAAATTATGAAGGAAAGATGTTGTGGATCGAAGTAAAGGAAAAAGGCCAGCAGCTGAGAGCAGTGGTCAGCAACCCTTCAGGAGACCGCCGAAGTATCCAATGGACCAGCCGAGCCAGTCGAGAGGTCGAGGTTCTTCAGCATTCCGTGGAGCACCCGAGCGTCTTCGACAGCCACGTTGTGTCATTTGTGGTGGGCCTCACTTTTCACCAGTGTCCACAACGTGGGGGCAGGTGTTTTATCTGTGGCCAGGAGGGCCACTATCGTTCAGAGTGCCCGAGAGGTCCTTCACCTGCACCATCATCAGCATCAACACCTGCATCTTCTACTCTGAGCCAGGGGACCCCGACAACACCCTCGCAGTACAGACGATCACCGGGACATGTATGCCGCCCAGACTGAGGAGGCCGCAGCAGCGGAGGAGGTCGTAGCAGGTATCATTATGCTTTATGATATTCGTGTTCGTGCTTTATTTGATACTGGTGCTTCGCATTCTTTTATTGATCGGCAATTCGCCGAGTTGCATAGCATTCATGTAGTACCTACTTTGCATCCGGGACGAATAATCGTGCCCGACCATACCCTAGATGTTCGTGAGTTTTGCCTTCGCTGCTCCATTAGGGTAGGCGACTGGATTATGCTAGTGGATCTTTTGGCACTACACAAACTAGGTGAGTTTGATGTAGTATTGGGTATGGATTGGCTAACACAATATTATGCGACCATAGATTGCACGAGCAGAATGGTGACCTTTAGGGAATCGGGTCAGCAAGAGTTTGTTTATAAGGGGTGTCAGAGTTCATTGTTCGCAATGACTATTAGCTCTTCGCGAGCACGACAGTTGATTCGAAGAGGGTGTGTAGCCTATTTGGCTAGCATTTCTGTGAGTGACGGAGGAGCCGTCAAGATTGAAGATATTCCAGTGGTGCGGGAGTTTGGGGATGTGTTTCAAGCTGAGTTGCCTGGTATGCCACCTAATAGGGAAGTTGAGTTTGTGATAGATCTTGTCCCTGAGATTACCCCAATCTCAAAAGCACCGTATAGGATGGCACCCGCTGAGTTGAAAGAGCTGAAAGCACAATTACAGGATTTACTGGATAAGGGTTTCATTCGACTGAGTGTATCTCCCTGGGGAGCCCCGGTATTATTTGTTAAGAAGAAAGATGGATCTCTTCTATTGTTTGTGGATTATCGAGAAATCAACAAAGTCACAATCAAGAATAAATATCCCTTACCCAGAATCGACGATTTATTTGATCAGCTGCAAGGATCGAAAGTATATTCTAAGATTGATTTGCAGTCAGGTTATCATCAACTTAAGATTAAGCCTGAAGAGGTTTCCAAGACCGCTTTTAGGACACGGTTTGGGCATTATGAATTTACAGTTATGCCATTTGGACTGACAAATACCCTAGCAGCCTTTATGGATTTAATGAACCGTGTCTTTAAGCCCTATTTAGAAAGGTTTGTGGTCGTGTTTATCGACGATATCTTGATATATTCTCGAAGTGACGAAGAGCATGAAAACCATTTAAGAGTGGTGTCACAAGTACTTCGAGAAAAGAAATTGTTTGCAAAGTTAAAGAAATGTGAATTTTGGCTTCGAGAAGTGGCATTTCTGGGACATGTAATTTCTGAAATAGGAATCGCGGTGGACCTAAAGAAGATTGAAGCGATTAAAGATTGGTTTAGGCCGACTAATGTCACCGAGATTCGAGTTTCCTTGGTTTGATAGGATACTACCGAAGATTTGTAGAAGGATTTGCAAAGATGTCTACGTCTCTCACTCGACTTACACATAAAGGAGCTAAATTTCTGTGGAATGAAGCTTGCGAAAGAAGCTTTCAAGAGCTGAAGGAGCGATTGACCACCGCCTCGATTTTAGCACTACCTGTTACTGGAGTAGACTATGTGATTTACAGCGATGCGTCGCTAAATGGATTAGGGTGTGTTCTAATGCAGAATGGCAGAGTAATTGCTTATGCATCTCGCCAATTGAAAGGTTATGAAAAGAACTACCCTACACATGATCTTGAGTTAGCAGCCGTGGTATTTGCTTTGAAGTTTTGGCGCCACTATCTCTACGGCGAGCGTTGCGAAGTGTATACAGATCATAAAAGCTTAAAGTATCTGTTTACTCAGAAGGAATTAAACTTGAGACAACGTAGATGGTTGGAGTTGCTCAAGGATTATGATTTGACCATCCTCTATCATCTAGGAAAAGCTAATGTTGTAGCAGATACTTTAAGTCGAAAATCAACGAAAAATTTGGCGATGTCGATAACTATGCAACCACTGTTGGTAAAGGAAATGGAGCAGTTGAATTTAGAAGTTGTAGCTCCTGACACGCCTTGGCGACTTATGTCATTAATGATGCAACCTACCCTGATCGATCGAATTAAAGAAAAGCAAGCTCAAAATGAATTCCTGCAAAAGATCCGAGCAAAGATCACTGTTGATCCGGTTGGCGATTTTCGAGTGGATAATCAGGGATTGTTGAGATTTGGTGATCGACTTTGTATTCCAGCAGACTCTGACATTAAAGAAGAAATCTTGAAAGAAGCACACCGGGCGCCGTATGCTTTACACCCTGGGAGTACGAAAATGTATAAAGATTTAAAGCTGACTTATTGGTGGCCTGGAATAAAAAAGGAAGTTGCAGATTTTGTGGCCAGATGCTTAACCTGTCAGCAGGTTAAGGCTGAATATCGACTTCCTGCGGAAAAACTTCAAAGCTTACCCTTGCCAGTGTGGAAGTGGGAGAGGATCACTATGGATTTTATTGTTGGATTACCTCGCTTACAGGCATGTCATGATGCAATTTGGGTAATTGTGGATAGATTGACGAAATCTGCTCACTTTATTTCAATTCATACAGTTTAGTTGGGGGAAAGACTCGCACAAGTGTACCTAGATGAAATTGTGCGATTACATGGAGTACCAGCTTCTATTGTTTCGGAACAAGACACCCGATTTGTTTCACATTTCTGGAGGAGTTTACAGGAGGCCTTGGGTACCCGATTGGATTTTAGTATTGCTTTCCACCCCCAGAGTGATGGGCAGTCCGAGCGTACCATCCAGACCCTTGAGGATATGTTGAAGGCCTGTGTGATTGATTACCAGGGCAGTTGGCCACATTTCCTACCAATGGCTGAATTTGCTTATAACAATAGTTATCAAGCAAGCATTCAGATTGCACCGTTTGAAGCCCTTTATGGTAGAAAGTGCAGATCACCCCTTCATTGGAGTGAAGTAGGGGAGAGATTAGTTCTGGGTCCAGATGTGTTACAGGAAGCTGAAGCTAATGTTCGACTTGCACGAGAACGTCTACTGACAGCTCAAAGTCGACAAAGAAGTTATGCGGATAAACGTCGACGAGAATTGGAATTTCAAATTTGCGATCATGTATTCTTAAAAGTTTCACCGACAAAGGGAGTTAAGAGATTTGGTATTCGAGAAAAGTTAAGTCCTCGATTTATTGGACCTTACGAGGTGTTGGAGCGGGTAGGCCCCGTAGCATATCGTCTTGCTTTACCGCCGAGCCTATCAGGAGTGCATAATGTGTTTCATATATCTACACTGCGGAAGTATATTTTCGATTTGACCCACATATTGGAAAACACCTCGGTGGAGTTACAAGAAAATTTGAGCTTTGAGAAGCATCCAGCGAAAATATTAGCTCGAGAAGTGAAACGGCGTCGAAACTGCGAAATACCCTATGTGAAGATACTTTGGGACAACCATGATGAACGTGAAGCCACTTGGGAACTGGAAAGTGCAATGCAAGAGCACTATCCCTATCTTTTCTGGACGGAATTTTGAGGTAAGTATTTACAAGTTTCGCGGACAAAATTTCTTTTTAGGAGGGGTGAATGTAACACACTGAACTTTCGCAAATTGCGAAGTTCGAGTGTGAGGAATGGGATGTGGATCTATCCTACATGTTCTAAAAAGGGTTAGACAAGTTTTGGACAAGTTTGAGAGTGATTCGATTGTCGGAGACAAGAAATTACATAAGCAATTACTCTGCCATTCTGCATTAGAACACACCCTAATTAATTCAGCGACGCATCGCTGTAAATTACATAATCCACTCTAGTAACAGGTAATGCTAGAATCGGAGCAGTGGTTAACTGTTGTTTCAGCTCCTAAAGCTTCTTTCGCAGGCTTCATTCCACAGGAATTTAGCTCCTTTATGTGTGAGTCGAGTGAGAGGAGTAGACATCTTCGCAAATCCTTCCATAAATCTTCGGTAGTATTCCGCCAAACCAAGGAAACTCCGAATCTCTATAACATTTGTCGGTCAGGGCCAATCTTTAATTGCTTCTATCTTATTTAGATCTACAGCAATCCCCGTCTTTGAAATTACATGTTCCAGAAATGCTACTTCTCGAAGTCAAAATTCGCATTTCTTTAACTTTGCAAACAGTTTCTTTTCTCGAAGTACTTGTAACACCATTCTTAAATGGTTTTCATGCTCCTCATCACTTCGAGAATATATCAAGATATTGTCGATAAACACGACCACAAACCTATCCAAATAGGGCTTAAAGACACGGTTCATTAAATCCATAAAAGCTGCTTGGGCATTTGTCAGTCCAAAAGGCATAACTGTAAATTCATAATGCTCATACCGTGTCCTAAAAGCGGTCTTGGAAACATCTTCAGGCTTGATCTTAAGCTGATGATAACCTGACTGCAAATCAATCTTAGAATATACTTTCAATCCTTACAGCTGATCGAATAAGTCATCAATTCTGGATAATGGATATTTATTCTTGATTGTGACTTTGTTGATTTCTCGATAATCCACACACAATCGAAAGGATCCATATTTCTTTTTGACAAACAAAACCGGGGCTTCCCAAGGAGATACACTCGGTCGAATGAAACCTTTATCCAAGAAATCTTGCAATTGTGCCTTCAGCTCTTTCAACTCAGCGGGTGCCATCCTATAGGGTGCTTTCGAGATAGGGGTGGTCCCAGGGACAAGGTCTATCACAAATTCAACTTTTCTATCAGGTGGCATATCCGGCAACTCAGCTGGAAACACATCTCCGAATTCTCGCACAACCGGGATATTATCAATCTTGACGGCTTCTCCGTCGCTCACAGAAATACTAGCCAAATAGGCTACACAACCCCTCCGAATCAACTGTCGTTCTTGCGAAGAGCTAATAGTTATTGCGAACAATGAACTCTAGCACCCCTTATAAACAAACTCTTGCTGACCGATCCTACATGTTCTAAAAAGGGTTAGACAAGTTTTGGACAAGTTTGAGAGTGATTGGATTATCGAAGACAAGAAATTGCATTGCTCCTGCGAAATTTGGCCATTTTTTGCATTGTGTACCGGTACAGGCATTATGCTGTACCGGTACAGCAAGCAGCAGAGGCAGCAGCTGCGTGGCAAGCATGCCATTTTGGTCTTTTAGCATCCCATGCTTATCTACTTGACCCAGCACGACCCCAGGAGCTCTGTAGAAGTTGCTGGAGCTCAGAGCAAGCTTCTTCCCCTTCTCCCTCTTTCTCTCTCTAGGGTTTTTCTCTCTCTACGCGAAAGTCGCCGTTTTGCGCCGATTTCGCGTCTCGATCTACGGTTGCTGGTTGGGTGGACTTGGGGTCGGCTTTTAATAGGTAAGTGAAGTGTTTTTAGCAAGGTTTTCATGTCTACTGCTGGGGGGCTGCTGAATGAAAGCTGTAGAGAGGTTAATAGCTCAATTACTCTCAAGTTTGTGGTTTAGTATTCGTTTTTGACGCATTTCTGTTTTATTGCTTCCAGCTGAGTTGAGAAGGACTCCAGCAGCTTGAAAGGAGTTGTTTAGCTGTGATTTAACTACCTTGGATCAGGGTTAAGCTGCTGCAAAGCTAGACAAAGGTAATTAGTCAACTGTGACATAAGTTCAGGACTTTGTGAAGTTATTTGAGTAAGTGACGCAATTTGGATTGAATTCTTCACAGCAGGTTTTCGAGTCTCTTTGAGCTGAACCTGTGCTCTTGGAAGCTGGTTTGGGAGGATATTTTAAGCAAGGGTAAGTAGAAATTCTGGTTAGAAAACTGAATTTGTAAGATTCCAGCCATATTACCTAGTAAGGGAGCGTTTTGACGCCGTTTCGTGTTTGTTTGCAGCAGGATTGCGATCAACCCTTGGCTCATTTTCTGCTGATCAGTGAGGGCTTTTGGGGGCTCAACTTGAGGCATTGAGCTGAACCAAAATAGGGATTTACATTGCAAGATAGTACAATTGAGTATTTCGTCGAAATTGGACTTTTAGTAATCGTGGTAACGTGATTCTTATGTTTCATGTTCAGCAGGATCGTGGCCTAGTTGAGCTAACTCTTGGAATTCATTTGAGCTGATTTGAGTTTAGTAATAGGTGGGTTTGACCTAACCAGAGCAAGTGAAGCTCCCCTATGTGCTATATGATACTATAGAAATAGCATATGAATGCATTTTGCGTAACTTGGGAAACGGCATAGATTCAGGATATTATCACCATTATAGTTGCTATATGTATGTGTAGTGAACTAAAATCTCTCTTAAGTAGAGAAATTCATGCATAGAAGTAAACATATTTATGTTTGACTTAGTTGAATGAATCATGAACAATCTAGTATGTTTCTAAAGTAGAAAACGATGACATGCTTTGTGTCTATAATCGTAGTGCCATGATAGTGGAAAGCTTCTAATACTATGTATAAATTAGCATTACTCTTACATGATTACTATTCTAGTGGATACTAGCTATGCTCAATATCTGTTATATTGAAATTTCGATCAAAGGATCGAGAATGAGAACATTGCAAGATCAAACGTGATGATTGAGATGTATTGGATTATGGACTTTGCTTGCTTGTCATTGTGCTCATTCGCACACGCTTGTGAGGGTAGCTCTCTACAAGCCAGCACTCCGGAGTTGGCCTACGTGACAGTTGCTCGCCCGTGCGGGATTGAGCGCCGAAGTGGATTGCCGTGGGGAGTGTTTACTACCACGGGGCCATTAGGCGCAGCGCAAGCTGGACTACCTTAAGTAGGTCCTTATGAATGAAATAAAAATACTAAATGACAAAGAACAGTAATTAATGCTCATCAGTTATAGTGTACAGTATTTACTTACACATTCATGTTTATGTTCATATTTAGAGTAGTTGCTATGCTTCTATTGTTTAGTTGATTCATTACTGCAGAAATCATGGTTACATGATGATTACATGCCTATTGCCTGCTAGCATTGCATATAGATATCATGCAATTATTGCTTTTACTTTCATTTAATACATCATGAGCCTAGTGGTGTAATTCGCCGAGGCTGGCGGCTTACCCACTGGGAACTATTGTTAATAGTTCTCACGACTTTTTTATGGTTGTTTTTACAGAGCCATCTACAGGAGAGGTTAGGGATCGTGGCAAGGGAGTCGCGTCTAGCTAGACATTGCTAAGAGCATGCTAGTCGATCACCTTGCTACTCGGGCTACGGCCGAGGGTGATGTCCCTATATATAGAGAGAGACCACCATTGTACCTACTTTTGTTTACCCCGTGATGTATATGTACTATTAAACCTGATATTATAGTTGTGACACTTTCTCCTTTAGTTGAGATTTTGGGCTGTGTACCCTCTGTTCTATTGTTGATAGTTGTATTGATGTCTACTATGCTCTGATATCAGGATAAAATCCTTTTATGTTTTACTCCTATCGACTTGTTTGTTGTAGACGCCTTATATACTGTAGCTATATGGCGGGTCTGTGCACGTACCGGATATACTTCCGCTGGTACCCGGGCGTGACAGATTATAGTGGTATCAGAGCCTAGGGTTGAGTCTTAGTAGACCTAGCAAACCTTAGGCTGGTTGGACTATAAGAATAAGCTCGTGAGAGACGAGGTCTAGTTGAGTTTGTTGTTAGCGAAACTATTTTGACAGGGTATCCTTCGGAAAAGCTAAAGATATCCAAAACACGAAAAGTGCTTTAGAGTCGAGTCAACGAGAGCAAATAGTGCAAAATCTGCACTTTGCAGATTTTGCTCTCGGGGACCGATCCCTTGCAGGGAAGGACCTGTTCCCGTAGCTGGTGGTTGCGAGATTGCCTAATGCAACCGGTCCCTGGGCCGAGGGACCGGTCCCCGTAGGTGAAATCTGCGGGAGAAGTGAATATTTGGCTAAGTCCCGAGAGGTCAGCTCTCGGGAACCGGTATCTCGAGAAGGACCGGTCCTCAATGGTCCAGTCTCCCGGCTAGGGACCGGTTCCCATACGCGTGAATTTTGGGAAGGTCCTCAGGGACCGGTCCCTCATCGGGAGGACCGGTTCCTCCGCGCAAAATCTGCTCAGGCAGAGTAAGTTGAGAAGGTTAAAGTAGAGGGACTTTTATGCAAAATGCTATTAGTTAGAGGGTATAGAGGGGAGATCATTCTCTTCCTCTCTCATTCTAACTCTCCCTCTCACACTCTCTATCTCTCCCTCAGCCCCCCTCTCTTTCAAGGAAAAAAAAGAGAAGGAGAAGAATGAAAATAGAAGGAGAAGAAAGAAAAGAGAAGAAGAAGGAGGAGAAGAAGAAGAAGAATGAGAGCTTGGAGAAGATCATCTCCACCACCTTCTTCTGTCATCTTCATCCCTTTGGAGTAGCTCAAGAGGTAAGCTACTAAACCCTAGCATGTAGAACTAAGGGTTTTGGGTTTTTGGCTTTGAAAATGGGTCAAATGGACCTTTAGCATGCTTTTAAATAGATCAATGCTAGAATCTAAGGTTTGGAAGGAGAGGTTGCTATAGGTGCAACCTAGGGCTCCAAATTGGGGTCTTTGATAAATGATGAGATTGATCTCATTTAGTTGCTTGTAAACCTAATTGATAGGTGCCTAAACGCGGAGGCGAAGTCGGATTTACGATTCGTCAAGCGGGAGAAAAGTTATCGGCAAGATATAGCCGATTGAGCACCGTCTTGGACCAAGGAGGCCGAGACATCGTCGTAACGTTCGGCGAGATGCAATTCTAGAACCTTCATACCCTCAAAAGGTGGGGGGTGTCATCCCGAAACAACCGAACTCTCTATTATGTCTTAGAATAACATATAATCTCATCTCTTGCATGTTGCATTGTAGGATTGCATTGTAATATCTTTTTCTTATGCTTCTAAATGTTAACCTAGTGTATATGGAATACTGGGTGAATGGATAGGTAAGGATTCGGTCGGAACATGGATCCTATAGTGCTAAAGGAAAGAGATGAACTCGATGGTTATTTAGTGACATAGAGAGTGTCATCTAAATGTTTAAAGAACAGAATGAGTGGCATTATGTAGTGTGCTTGACACTAGAGGTTCATGAACTTAGGGATAGGTGGATTCCCTAGAAAATGACTCGTGAACAATGAACTTAGTAAAGCTAAGTAACTATGCATGAAAGTCGGAATAGGTGAGTTCCGAGAGAAATGTTGGCCCTAATTCGTAGGGTATCCTCACGTAGAGAGGATAGGGTATCGTCACGTGGAGAGGATAGATCAAGCTCACCGTCTGTTATTTGGGGTGGTAAAGCCATCCATATGCTCACATGGAGAGGATTGGTCGTCGAGTACTCTGGAGTGTCGGGCGATAGGATAGAGTTGTCCGCAGACAGTCCCGGGTTCGGGGGCACATAGAGCCTCTTTGCCCAATGGGATGGATATGTGAGTCGTAGGCAAACCCAAGGGTTTTGCCACAGATTGGGCAAATGAAAAGTTAATAATGACATTGAACATTGCTTATCGAACATGAATCGAATTTGTTAGCATGATAGTAACCTTCTACTATATGATGTATGCATTCATTACTCATGATTATAAGCATAGTAGCATAGTTTGCCTATTATGTCATTACAGCTTTGATATATATCTATCTATCTCGTTGTTACTTGTGCCCACTTGGACCTAGTGGGAAGATCGGCGGAGTTGGCGGCCGAGCCCACTGGAAACTATGGAAGATAGTTCTCACCCCACTCTATTTCCAAGGCTAGGTACAGGTTTGCCGGGCGAGTACCGCGGCAGGGGCATCGCGCCCGACCAGTGAGGATTTTTGGTAGAGTAGTAGCTTTCCTTTTGCATTAGCACACCTAGGTATTTGAGAGAGATTTATGTAGGTGAGGATTTGGAGAGCTATGTATTTTGATGACACTAGTGAACATGTATTCATTTTGGAGAAAAATGTAAATGTAAAAGAATGTGAAGTAATTGGATGCAATTAATGTAATAGCTAGTAGTTCTCTCTTTATTTCACTTGTGTATCTTGTGGATTACTTGCTCTTTGTTGTTGGCACTGTTTGTGCCCCGTTGATTGTGTACTTATAGAATTTAAAATCCTGGGTAAATTCTTGTACTTGATCTGTTGTTGAGCCTTGGGTGGACAGGGGAGGTGCTATCCGTTCGGGGTCCGTTCGCCGCGCCCGAACCGTGCCAAATTGGTAGGAGTTTCGGGGCGGGGGCGTGACAGAGCGTGGTATCAGAGCAATAAGAGCAGGTAAAGGGAGAAAGTCTAGGATGATCTAGGAGACCCTAGGTTGGTAAACCCTAAGGCTATAGGTGCGTGGGCGGAACGTGAACCTATAACGGTGGCGGGAGTTAATTCGATTAGGTCGAAGTTGGTGATATGTCTCTAGTAATTGCTAGAGATGGATTCAAGTGGTATTAGTTCTTGATTTGAGGTGATTATGTCTGCGGCCGACGACATGATACCAAGAGTCTAGAATGAGTACACTTGTGTGCTTCCGCCCGATTTTGTTGTTGAGTCGTTATGTGCCGTAATTTCGACGAGGTAATTAGTTAAGATGACTAACCAAGTATTTGCATTTCAGGAACTAATGTCTCCAAGACGCTACAAACGTAGATCCGCCCTGGCACCGTCTCCTGAGGTGCCTGAGCAGGCTGGATCAAGCGAGATAAATCGGTTGTAGGCACAAGTGACCGCATTGGTTGGTGTGGGACCCTGGTTCTCCCTCGAAGCTGCCGCCTGCTGAAGTAGGAAGTCCTCAAGATAATTCATCCGCGTCTCCTGCCGCTGAGCCACCTCAGCCTGTCGCTGCGCCGCTGCCGTCTGCTACGCCAACAGATCAATGAGGACCGCAAGCTGGGTCCTCAAGTCACGGACCTCACTAGATCCGGAAGTAGCGGAGGTCTCGACCTCCTCGGGGTGTGCCGCATCATCCGCCCCGGCAGACTGGGAGCGTGTAACCGGTATCGTCACTACAAAATATAAAAGCGCAAGTTAGTAACCTACGCTATCGCATCCCCGCTCAAGAAGATAAAACCCCAAATCATGCGAAAGTAAGGAAGTGTCCTTCACTACTAACTCCCGATGTTACGTTGTCGGCCGCCAACGTAACCCTCCGCGAAGTTAGAAGCCATACACTTGGATCGAACTCTAACTTTTTAGAGTTATCATCAAACCCAATCGAAATGCTTTCGCTCACAAGTCAATTAGACATCGTCTCTCACGAGCCTATTTCCTATAGTCCAACTGGCCTAAAGTTTGCTAGGTCCACTAAGACGCAACCCTAGGCTCTGATACCAAACTAATCTGTCACGCCCCGGGACCGGCAGAGGCCCTCCCGGTAGCGCGCCCAGACCCGCCATATGTCAACACATATAAGACATCTAAAATAACAGCGAAAATAAAACCAAAGATAATCTACATTTAGAGATATCAGAGCACAGATAGTTCTATAATCTATAATAAGGTAAACGGAAAATACTAAACAATAGAGGTGAAATATATAGTTATACGATATTCGTCCAAAAAGGTACACAAAAGGGTGGCCTCTAACACACTGGTACAACTCTCGACCTCACCAAAATAATATACATCGAGAGGTAGACTACCTAGAACTCGTCACTCGCTGAAGAGCCAGCTCGAAGCAACGTCCTTCCCACGGTCCCTAGGCTCTCCCGGCGTGGAAGGCTCTGAAAGGAAACATAAAACAGAAGGCGTGAGAATTATAATTTATAGTTCCCAGTGGGCAATTACTTACCTCAGCTCTATGCACCACTAGGCCCCAAAAGAAAAGGGGTAAGCATTATAAGCAATGATAATAAAGATAACTACAATAAGAAAACATAATGGAATGCTAAGCTACTATATCTCAAGTAAACATGATGTAGGTATGATGTACATCTACTCTATCATAATGCCCGCACGTCCAATGGCAACAAGTGCTACTGTCCAAGATGTCATACACAAAGAATAAGCTCTATCAAGCAACCCAGTATACTATGATGCAATGAATGAAACAGGCAAGTATACTATATATCCCAATGCTATGTCATGAGCATGTCAAGTAATCCAACTACTAAGCCTATCTAGTAGAGATTATTCAATCTCAACACTATGTCGATTTTCATTTCCAATTAAGAATCTACCAAAGGTAGTCCAGCTTGTGCCGCCTAAGTGCCTGTGGTAGCCCTACATCCCTACTCTTGGAATGTGTCTATCCCACTCGACCCCGTAGGCTTCTCAATACCGCACGAGCGAACATAGGTCGCATAGGCTAACTTCGGAGTGCCGGCTTGTAGGAAACGACCCTCACAAGCATATGCGAATGAGCACAAATGGCAAGCAAGCGTAGTCAACGTCTCAAGTATCCAATCATCATGGCTCTAACATGGTATAGTCACTAGCATCTCGAAGATCTAGTTCTATGTCACAATGTGATAGCTCAACACTCACTTGCTTAGTGCCTCTTTATGACACTTAAGCATCACAACTAATCAAGCTCAATTCATGTTCTATGTTCCAAATATGACATTAATACCAATGTTCACTATAGCCCGGGGTCCAATGCCTATTTATGACATTGGCCCAATTTCTCAAATAGTCTAACTCCCCAAGCCTCCCAAGGCTTCCAAGTCCCTAATGTCACAATTAGGCATAAGGTTAAATGCAAGAAAGCAATGTTCATTTTCATAATAGGAATCATGGTTCCAAGTTTCCATTAGAATGCTACATCCCACATGCATGCACCTACCACATAGAGGTCCAAAAATTTACTATACATAATGTATGCATGTTAAGCATTCTAAAATTCATAATAAATATATCTAACATGATTATGCATACTTTTTCATTTAACGATACTCCAAACATCACAAATAAGATTTTCTCATTGTGTGGCTAGGTCAAACCCACCGAACCGTCGCGTAGTCCCTCGATTCGCCGAACGGAGTTGTCCACGAGTCTCAAAATACCCTAAAAGTATTGAGCGAAGAGATACACGGGCATTACGATCAACTATAAGATCAAACATTAACAACCAAGGCAAAAGTTCTAAAACTCACCTAATGAGTGGAAAATCTCTCTCAAGCTCCAAAGGAAGGCTAGGATCCTTCCAAGGCAACCTAAACCAAGGTTCTAATCTTATTAGATTAGCTCAAAAAGCCTCCAAGCAAAAAGCCCAAAATAAACCCTAGATTTCCCATTCTAGGGTTTCATCCCCCAAAATCTACCAAAGCTAGGTCTAGAGGGAAGAAACAAAAAAACCAACCTCAAGAGAACTCCATTCCAAGCTCCAAGGGTGAAGATCTTCTCTCTTGCAAGCTCCAAGTCCAAGCTCCAAGCACCAAGGAAGAAGAGAGGGTGAGGAAGATGCTCCAAGTCCACTAGTTGCTCTCAATCTTCTTCTTCTTCCTTCCTTCTTCTCCTCCTTCTTCTTCTTCTTCTTCTCTATCAAGGGTGTAGAGAGAGTTGAGGGAAGAGAAATGAGGAGAAGAGAGAGTGGATGGGTCATATAGACCATCTATTGCAACAAAATCCAGCTAGGTCCCTCAAAAATCCAAAATTGCATCAGCCCGGTCTGGGCAATTTTCGCCCAGAGGGACCGGTCTCTCCCTGCAAGGGACCGGTCTCTCGCTGCTAACCCGAAAAACCAACACTCGGGAACTGGTCTCTCCCTGCACGAGACCGGTCTCTCACTGCGTAGACGTGCTCGGGGACCGGTCTCGCCCGCCAGGGACCGGTTGCCTCACCGGCTGCGCAACACTGCTCACTAGGGGACCGGTCTCTCCTCTCAGGGACCGGTCCCCGAGAGTGAAAACTCTCAGGACTCGTCCAGAACTCAGGTTTTCGAACTTTCTAGGTCGAAAAATATTCTACGACCCTCCACCAAGTGTGGAAAAGCTCGAAACACATCCAATCACTCGAACCTCGCAATTTGCAAAGGTCCAGTGTGTTACATCCGCGGACTCAACAAAAAGGCCATGGAGCGCGACGGTGCATCATATGTGGTGGAGACCACCTGGTGTCACGTTGTGAGCAACGCCAAGGAAAGTGCTACAAGTGCGTGCAACCGGGGCACTTCATACGGGATTGCCCGGGAGGAGGAGCTTCACCTGCTCTGTCTATTGCGTCAGCGCCGGCAGCTACGGCTCACCATGGAGGAGCGCTACCGGCGGCAGCATCAACAGGACGCGCGATGGCCCCACGACAGCCCGAGATGGCACGTTCGGCCCCGAGCGGACGGGTATTTGCCGCTCAGGTCCAAGCCGAGGAGCCTGCGTAGGCGTAGGAGCATCGCCTTGTGGTAGGTATGGTTTTAATTAACGGAGTGCGCTCCAGGGCTATGTTTGATATAGGAGCCACGTATTCGTTTATCAGTAGATCATTCGCACGTATGCATGACATACTCATAGAGGCGAGTCACAAGTGGCGAGTTGAGGGCCCTGGATCGACATTTAACACCTACACGGAATGCTCATCGTGTCCAGTACAAGTAGGCGACTGGATAATGCCCATTAGAATGCTAGAGCTCAAGAATCTTAAAGTGTTCGATGTCATATTGGGCATAGACTGGCTCTTAAAGTATCATGTAATGATCGACTGCAAGAGCAGAGTGATTACATTCCGAGAGCCAAGACAGAAGGAGTACACTTATCGAGCTTGTCAGAACTCGTGCTTCGCAGCGACGGTGTTGGCGACGAGAGCAAGAAAGTTGGTCAACAGCGGTTGCGCAGCATTCTTGGCAACCGTTGTAGAGGTGGACCGAGTGGCTCCGACCTTGGAGGAGTTATCGGTGGTGCGGGAGTTCCCGGATGTGTTTCCCGCGGAGTTACCGGGGATACCACCGGATCGGGAGATCGAGTTCGTTATAGACTTGATTCCCGGTACCGCACCGATCTTGAAGGCTCCGTACCGAATGGCGCTGGCGGAACTTAAGGAGTTGAGGAGTCAGTTGCAAGATCTTCTTGACAAACAGTTTATCCGGCCAAGTGTATCACTGTGGGGAGCCCCGGTGTTATTTGTGTGGAAGAAGGACAGATCGTTTCGACTCTGTGTGAATTATCGAGAGTTGAACAGAGTCACGATCAAGAACAAGTACCCACTACCCCAGATCGATGACCTGTTTGATCAGTTGCAGGGATCGTGTGTGTACTCGAAGATAGATTTGCAGTCCGACTATCACCAATTGAAAATCAAGCCGGAGGATGTGTAGAAAATCGCGTTCCGTATGCGGTACGGGCACCATGAATTTACGGTCATGCCATTTGGACTCACGAATGCTCCAGCGGCGTTCATGGATTTGATGAACCGTGTTTTCAGAAAGTATTTGGACCGATTTGTCGTAGTCTTCATAGACGACATATTGGTCTATTCTCGTAGTGCCGAGGAACATGCAGAGCATTTAAGATTAGTGCTTCAAGTTCTTCGGGAGGAGAAGCTATATACTAAGCTGAAGAAGTGTGACTTCTAGCTCCGAGAGATTGCCTTCTTAGGGCATGTGATTTTCACGGGTGGAGTTTCAGTTGACCCTAGGAAAATTGAGGTAATCAAGGATTGGCCACGCCTAACGAACGTCACGGAGGTTAGAAGCTTCGTGGGTTTGGCGGGCTACTATAGACGGTTCGTGGAGGGCTTTTCGAAGATAGTAATTCCACTTACCCGTCTGACTCAGAAAGGCACCAAATTCATTTGGAGCGAAGAGTGTGACCGGAGTTTCAAAGAGTTGAAGGAAAGACTAACTTCGACTCCGGTACTCACTCTACCGGTGCAGGGCGAAGACTTCGTAGTCTACAGCGATGCTTCCTATCTAGGATTGGGGTGTGTTTTAATGCAAAACAGGAAGATAATTGCTTATGCGTCCCGTCAGCTGAAGAGCTATGAAAAGAACTATCCCATTCACTATTTGGAGCTGACAGCAGTGATCTTCGCTTTGAAGTTGTGGCGGCACAATCTGTATGGTGCGCATTGGGAGATCTATACCGACCACAGGAGCCTAAAATATCTGTTCACACAGAAAGAGCTGAATATGCGACAGCAACGGTGGTTAGAATTTCTAAAGGATTATGACGTGGACATCCTTTGCCACCCCAGGAAGGCAAATGTGGTCGCGAATGCACTGAGCAGGAAGTCGGCGGAGAACCTCGCTATGTGGGTTACAAATCAAACACCCCTATGGCTAGATATGGAGCGAATGAACATTGAGGTGGTTGCTCCCGAGATTCCGGCTAAATTGACTGCACTCGTTGTCCAACCGACCTTGTTGGAGAGAATTAAGAATCTGCAACCCGCAGACCCATAACTCCAAAAGGTGCGGCGCGACATCGAGAAGGGTCGTGGCGGCAATTTCATGGTAGACGCCAATGGTGCTCTTCGATTTCGAAATCGATGGTGTGTGCCGAATAATGAGGAGATCCGAGAGCTAATCTTGCAAGAAGCACACCGGTCTCCGTATGCTGATCACTCGGGCGGCACCAAAATGTATCAAGGATTAAAAATGCACTATTGGTGGCCGGGAATGAAAAGTGATATTGGACATTTCGTGGCGAAGTGCTTAGTATGCCAACAAGTAAAGGCCGAGCGTCGGTTTCCAGCAGGAAAGTTTCAAAGCCTACCAATCCCGGTTTGGAAATGGGAAGACATATCAATGGACTTCGTGGTCAGCTTGCCTCGCTCAACGGGTGGCCATGATGCAATTTGGATAATTGTGGACCGATTGATGAAGTCAACTCACTTTTTGCCGATCCACACCACGTGGGCAAGCGACAAGTTAGCGCAGGTGTACCTTGATGAGATAGTGAGGCTGCACGGGGTGCCGAAATCGATCATGTCGGATCGCGACCCCCGGTTCACTTCACACTTCTAGAAAAGCCTGCAGGAGGCCCTTGGCACATGGCTCGACTTCAGCATAGTATTTCATCCTCAGACAGATGGGCAAACAGAGAGGACCATTCAAACTCTAGAGGATATGTTGCGAGCGTGTACCATCGACTATAAAGGGAGTTGGTGTGAACATCTGCCAATGGCCGAGTTCGCCTACAACAATAGTTATCACGCTAGTGTAGAGATGGCACCATTCGAGGCTCTCTACGGGCGAAAGTGTCGGTCTCCTATACACTGGAGTGATGTGGGTGAGCGTACAGAGTTCGGCCCGGACGTGTTGCGAGAAGCGGAGGAGAAAGTCCGCTTTGCTCGAAAGCGATTGCTCACGGCGCAGTCGAGACAGAAAAGCTACACTGATAGGCGCGGTCGAGACATAGAGTTCGCGGTAGGCGACCACGTATTCTTAAAAGTTTCGCCAATGCGGGGTGTGAAGCGGTTTGCAATGCGGGAAAAGTTGAGTCCCCGGTACATTGGACCCTATTAAATATTGGAGCGAGTTGGCACGGTGGTCATGGACTTGCCTTGCCGCCGAAGCTCGCGGATGTACAAAATGTGTTCCATGTCTCCAACCTTCGCAAGTACATTCATGACCCCAAGCACGCAATGCTATACGAGCCATCGGAACTCCAAGAAGACTTGAGCTACGAGGAGTTTCCGGTGATGGTTATTCCCCGAGAGGTGCGAAAACTGTGAAATCACGAGATTCCCTATGTGAAGATCCGGTGGAGCAATTATGATGATCGCAAGGCCACCTGGGAACTCGAGAATCTGATGAGAAAGCATCATCTTCACTTGTTTGACGAATAAGGTATGGAAATTGAGTTTAAATTAAGTTGAATTAGTTTCAAGGACGAAACTCTTTTTAAGGAGTGGAGGATGTGAGAAAGTGAATTCTCGAAACCCGAGAGTTATACTTCGTCCAGGATTGACTAATTGTCGAGTGGGTATCCTTTGAAAAAGCTAAGATGTCCAAAACACAAAAAGTGCTTTGGAGTCGAGTCCATGAGAGCAAATAGTGCAAAATCTGCACTTTGCAGATTCTGCTCTCGGGGACCGGTCCTTGGCAGGGAAGGACCTGTCCCCGTAGCTGGTGGTTGCGGGATTGCCTGATGCAACTAGTCCCTGGGCTGAGGGACCGGTCCCCATAGGTGAAATCCGCGGGAGAAGTGAATATTTGGCTAATTCTCGAGAGGTCAGCTCTCGGGAACCGGTCTCTCGGGAAGGACCGGTCCTCAAGGGTCCAGTCTCTCGGGCAGGGATCGGTTTCCGTACGCAGGAATTTTGGAAAAGTCCTCAGGGACCGGTCCCTCATCTGGAGGACCGGTCCCTCCGCGCGAAATCTGCCTAGGCACAGTAAGTTGAGAGGGTTAAAGTGGAGGGGCTTTTATGCAAAATGCCATTGGTTAGAGGGTATAGAGAGGAAATCATTCTCTCCCTCTCTCATTCTAACTCTCCCTCTCACACACTCTCTCTCTCCCTCAGCCCTCCCTCTCTCTCAAGGAAAGAAAAGAGAAGGAGAAGAAAGAAAAGAGAAGAAGAAGAAGGAGGAGAAGAAAAAGAAGGGGGAGAGCTTGGAGAGATCATCTCCACCACCTTCTTCTCTCCCTCTTCATCCCTTTGGAGTAGCTCAAGAGGTAAGCTACTAAACCCTAGCATGTAGAACTAAGGGTTTTGGGTTTTTGGCTTTGGAAATGGGTCAAATGGACCTCTAGCACGCTTCTAAATAGATCAATGCTAGAATCTAGGGTTTGGAAGGAGAGGTTGCTATAGGTGCAACCTAGGGCTCCAAATTGGGGTCTTTGATAAACGATGAGATTGATCTCATTTAGTGGCTTGTAAACATAATTGATAGGTGTCTAAACGCAGGAACGAAGTTGGATTTACGATTCGTCAAGCGGGTGAAAAGCTATCGGCAAGATATAGCCGATTGAGCACCATCTTGGACCAAGGAGGCCAAGACATCGTCGTAACGTTCGGCGAGACGCAATTCTAGAACCTTCATACCCTCAAAAGGTGGGGGGTGTCATCCTGAAGCAACCGAACTCTCTATTGTGTCTTAGAATAATATATAATCTCATCTCTTACATGTTGCATTATAGGATTGCATTGTAGTACCTTTCCTTATGCTTCTAAATGTTAATCTAGTGTACATAGAATACTTGGTGAATGGATAGGTAAGGATTGGATCAGAACATGGATCCTATAGTCCTAAAGGAAAGAGATGAACTCAATGGTTATTTAGTGACATAGAGAGTGACATCTAAATGTTTAAAGAACAGAACGAGTGGCATTATGTAGTGTATTTGATACTAGAGGTTCATGAACTTAGGGATAGGTGGATTCCCTAGAAAATGACTCGTGAACAATGAACTTAGTAAAGCTAAGTAACTATGCATGAAAGTCGGAATAGGTGAGTTCCGAGAGAAATGTTGGCCCTAGTTCGTAGGGTATTCTCACGTGGAGAGGATAGATCAAGCTCACCGTCTGTTATTTGGGATGGTAAAGCCATCCATATCCTCACATGGAGAGGATTGGTCGTCGAGTATTCCGGAGTGTCGGGCGATATGACAGAGTTGTCCGCAGACAGTCCCGGGTTCGGGGGCACATGGAGCCTCCTTACTCAATGGGATGGATATGTGAGTCATAGGCAAACCCAACGGCTTTGCCACAGATTGGGTAAATGAAAAGTTAATAATGATATTGAACATTGCTTATCGAACATGGATCGAATTTGTTAGCATGATAGTAACCTTCTACTATATGATGCATGCATTCATTACTCATGATTATGGATATAGTAGCATATTTTTCCTATTATGTCTTTACAGCTTTGATATATATCTATCTATGTATCTCGTTATTACTTGTGCCCACTTGGACCTAGTGAGGAGATCGGCGGAGTCGGCGGTCGAGCCCACTGGGAACTATGGAAGATAGTTCTCACTCCACTCTATTTCCAGGGCTAGGTACAGGTTTGCCGGGCGAGGACCGTGGCAAGGGTATCGCGCCCGACCAATGAGAATTTTTGGTAGAGTAGTAGCTTTCCTTTTGCATTAGCACACCTATGTATTTGAGAGAGATTTATGTAGGTGAGGATTTGGAGAGCTTTGTACTTTGATGACACTAGTGAACATGTGAATATTTTGGAGAAAAATGTAAATGTAAAAGAATGTGATGCAATTGGATGCAATTAATGTAATAGCTAGTAGTTCTCTCTTTATTTCACTTGTGTATCTTGTGGATTACTTGCTCTTTGTTGTTAGCACTGTTTGTGCCCCGTTGATTGTGTACTTATAGAATTTAAAATCCTGAGTAAATTCTTATACTCGATCTGTTGTTCAGCCTTGGGCGGACAAGGGAGGTGCTGTCCGTTCGGCGTCCGTTCGCCGCGCCCAAACCGTGACAAATTGGTAGGGGTTTCGGGGTAGGGGCATGACACCGAGAACCTCAAAACCTGCTAACATGGAGAAGAGAAAAGAAAAGAGATCAATTCTATCAAGTTTCCCCAAAAAAATTGGAAAAAAATCTAGAGAGAGAAAGAGAAGAAGTTTACCTTTTTTTCCTCATGTCCAAACACACTAGAAGGCAGCTGGGGGTCGGTTTGGGGATATACATGCTGCAAAAATTACCAAAAACCCTTTTACCAACTCAATTTGCTGCATTGATTACCGGTACTCGAGTTGAGGTACCAGTACCAGGCACTTAAACATGCCAAACTCGAGCGCAGAGCCATCAGGTTTAGTGCAGTACTGTACCGGTACTAGCTCAATGCAATACGGGTACCCTGCCCAATAACGGTACTCACTGACTCGGTACCGGTGCTCAACACCAATCTCTCAAAACCCGAGAGCTACCCATTTTGGTAACCCTCTGGGGTACCTGTACCCCACTCAAGTACTGGTACTCGGCACTCAAAATCTGTAATTTGCAGATTTTAGTGTCGGCAATCCATTCTCGCACTTAGAACACCTAAGTTAAATGTCGGTACACTCTTAGCAACCCTCAAAATAGCTAGAATAGTTTCACTTACTATTCTAACACCAGAACCTTACAATTTGCTAAAACTCAGTGTACTACAAAAATTAAATTGGAAATCCATATAAATTTTCGGGTTGACTTTAAATCAATGTTATCTTATAAAAATATCATAAGTGATCACATACTATATGATTAGGATGTTGTGGCTACTTCTAAATATAGTTGATTTCACATTAATCTTTATATGATATTGAATGATCCAAAAAATTTCATATTGTTTCAAAATGCAGCAGAAAAGAATAAAAGTCTAGAGTAATTTTTTTAACAACTTTATGTGACTCAAAATTTATAAACTGTATGAAGTCTATATATTCTACTCTAAATTTTTTATGATCACCTTATGTGTGTTTAGAATAATAACGTAAAAAATTACACTGCAAAAAATTAATCTAAACACATTACTTTATATCATGAATAAACTAATGAGTAGTATAAAAATTAAATATCTTCCGTAATTTTGATGTAAACTTCTTTAATAATAAGTCACATTATGAAGAAAATTATAAAGCAAAATTATATATATACATTTACACGCGCGCGCGCGCGCGCACACACAACAATTTATATTATATATTTTATATTATATTAATTTATATATTATATTTTATATAAATATATATATTATATATATATATTATATTATTATTATAGAGTCTGGTGCTATTGTATCAATAGCACAAAGCACTTGGTGCTATTAGTTTTCTACGTTAGGTTAATCTTATGATTATTTTTAATGTTAGATTTATACTATTCAACCAACCACCAACCCACGTCAAACCCTAGGTGGCCAAATAATCTAGCGCACATTTTATTTTATTAGAGCAGAGATTATGCATAAGTCAATTGGTGTATATATGTTTCCAGCTAGTTAGTATATACATTATATCAATTATATATATATATATATATTAGAGAGAAGAGAAGACGGGGAGAGGAGAGAGAGGAGAGAGGAGAGAGAGTAAGTGCTTTTGCTATCGGGAAGGACGGCTTCCGTGTTTCAGCTGTTTTCGAATGTTGCGACTTTCGATATCGTCGATCGGCTTCTGGTAAATTGATCTAGAGTATTGGTACTAGAAATATATTTTATTATTTTTGAGTATCATTTGCTAGGTTGATCGATGGGCTCAAAATCATAAATTTTCAATGGCTTGTAGTGAGCCGTTTGCAAGTTAACGGATCCTGTAGAAATATTCCAAACACTAGTGAATTTGATAGAAAATCGTTATTACTATAAAACAATGATCGAGTATCTTTGATTGAAATTTTAATAGTCATATTATTATTTTTAGATCTTTTTTTTGCTGTTGAGTTTTGAGAACTTCGTTCAGCTTAGGCAAATGATAATCGTAGATCATTAAAATTTATTTTTAGGTATTCAATATAGTTAGATCAGTTTAACGGAGCGATCGACGATTCGAAGCGCAACTTTGAAAACGAGCTGGAGCACGGAAAGTGCTCCGTGCTTCCGATATGCATGTACTCCTTATATATATATATATATATATTATATATATATGAGAGATGAGAGAGAGAGAGAGAGAGAGAGAGAGAGAGAGAGAGGGAGTTGAGCGTAGATTCTATCCGATGCAACGGGGTCCGTTGCACATTTTTTTTGTGATAGAGCTTCCAAATTGACGATCGGCACCGTTGAACATGATCTATACCACTTAAAGTATTTAGAAATCAAAATTTTGTGTCCACTCGATGGATAAGAGAACAATATCGAAAATGTATAAAATTTGATTTCTAAACACTTCAAGTGGTATAAGTGGTATAGATCATGTTCAACGATGCCGATCGTCGATTTAGATGCTCCATCATCGAAAACACATGGATGGCAACGGAGCTCGTTTGCTATCGATAGTATTCTAGCTCAACTCTATATATATATATATATATATAATTAAGCTCCTATGCTTTTGAAAGTACCACGTTATTAGTGCTTGTAGATTTTCGGCCATTAACCACTACAACAAAAATGGTGTATAGCGACACTTTTAAATATCGGTATAAATAAAAAAAAAGTGTTGCTGGCTAAATTAACGACATTTTTAAAAAATATTGCTATATGTGGGGTCGCTAGGTATATAATGACAGTTTAAGCGTGTCGGTATAAACTAAAAAGAGTGTTGCTAATTTATCAACATTTATTTAAGCATTTAGCAATCGCCGGAACTCTACCTCGTTGGCTGCGGTGGCGGAGGAAGAGGAGAGCGAAGGGCTCTTCGTCTTGAATTTTAGTGGATTGAGTGATGGAAGAATGAGAGATGGTGATTGATTTTTTTTTTTTCTTTTTTTGTTTGTAATCGGGCTGAATGAGCTGGGTGAGGTGGGTTGAGTAGAGTAACATTTTATTTTTGGTTGGATTGAGCTTTATATTTAGACCTTATTAGATTTTTTTTAAGTTTTGTCATTAATGAGACACTTATATAAAAGTGTCCCAAACATATATCCCTATAGCCTAATTATGTTGTAGTGATTGGATTAAGAGATGTGCGGTTAAGATGATGTGGATCCCCTAAGGTTGAGTGGGTTGTTGGTTGAATAGTATAATCTAACGGGTGAAAATGATGAAAGGCTTAAATCTAATGGTAAAAAATTTATAAGTATCAAATGTTTGGTATTTTTACAAGTACCATAGCCGGACTATATATATATATATATATATATATTTAATATAAATTAAATTTTAATCGACTTATTGCGATATGTGCAATTTTACTATGGTACTTTACCGCAGGACTTAATTTTTCCTAAATTTCCAAACAAAGCCTTAGCGCTTGCTTGATTCACTTGTCTTTTGAAATAGCTTTTCTATTAAAAAATTAGAACTAGTAATAATGCACTTGATACACAAACTAACTAGGTTTCATTTGGAATTGCAGGCAGAATGCATTTCATACAATGAGAAAAAATATTTATTTCTAAAAAATAACAAGCTGGTTATATTGTATTGATTGGATGAAGATATAATGTTTCGGGGCTGATTTGATTCCTCAAAAAAATATAAAAAAAAAATTCCGCGAAAAACAGCATTTTATTACTAACTCTTTTTTCAGTTTCCGCCAATTTGGTTTTAAGAAAACTAATTTTTTTGAAAATTTTTTTCAAAAAATTTCATAGAAAACTGGTGCTTTCATTTTTCGACAAAAAAAAATTCTGAAAACAAAAATCCTAATTTTTTATAAAATTTTAAAAGAAATTTTTAGAAAATTAGTTTTTCTCGAAACTAACCAGTCGGAAAACTAAAAAAAAAAATCCATAAAATACTTTTTCGTCGAAAATTTTTTTTTCCAAGTTTTTTCAAGGAACCCAACACTCCCTTGTGGTCCCACATAAAAAAAAAATGCCAAATTACAAAAAATTCTCTTTAAATATCCTCTCTTTTTTTTTTTTTACTTTTTTTCTCTGATTTTTACAAAACTTTATTTTGTTCTCTTAAAATTTTAATAATGCTTTCAGGGAGATGCAGTGTTAAGGAAGAGGACAAAATGATCAAATTAATTTTTAAATATATTTATGTTGTTTTGAAGGGCATTTTGAGTATAAATTATAAGAAAAGGACGGAATAGTGATGGTACTCTAATAGAGGGGGGCTAATGCAACCACTTGAAATGCTGATATGGTTAAATATAGATTTTTGAAAATTAAAAATGAAAAGTGAAAAAAAATGGAGCATTTATAAGAAAGTTTATGTAATATTTAGCTAAAGAAAAAAAGGAGGAGAAATATCCCTCTATATGCTTCTCCCCAACTCATTTTGGCATAGTAGCTCTAAACAACCTTCAATGTCAAAACTCAAAAGGGTCCTTTCATCAGAGTTTTTGCTGTAGGGAAAAGCAGTAAGAATTAAAGCTTAGTGAAGGTTTTAGTGAAACAGCTAGCTATGAGAGCACCAAATTCATATATGCACCTCTTGCTTTAGCGAAAAGCTCCAATTGGACCAAACAGATTTTTTTTTTTTTTTTTTCTGAGAGAAAGATACGTAGTATGCTACCCGTTTTGTTTAAGAGCACTACAACAGAATTAGATTATAGGGACAAATGTTTGGGACACTTTTGTCTAAGTGTCCCATTTATGTCAAAGTTTTAAAAAATATCTACTAATGCCTAAATATAAAGCCGAATCCAACAAAAAATAAAATGTTACTATATTCAACTCATCCAACTCAGCCCATTTGGCCCGATTCCAAATAGAAAAGAAAAAAAAAAAAAAGAAAAATCGATTACACCAATCTCCCCTTCTCCTCACTAATCCACATGGAAAAATCCAGATAAGAGCCATCCCTTCGTCCATCCACCACGCCAGCCAACGAGGAAGTCAGCGTTGCAGATACTTAAATAATTTGCAAATTAGCACACTATTAATATACGACCTTTAACTCACAAATATTAGCGACCCCACATATAACACAACTTTATAAAATACACAGTAATTTAGCCACAACACTTTTTGACCTATAACCGACAGGTAAAAGTCGCTATAGACTTTGTGTAGGAGCAGAAACTGAATCAACCAGAAACGATACTTGGC